>NC_087166.1:18143765-18168765 GCF_035594125.1 Scylla paramamosain | reverse complement strand
GTAGAAGCTTAACAAGTTCGTCAGGCAAGACATCCCCTTCGTGAAGTCATGCTGTGACTGATTTATTAAGTTATGTTTGTATAAATACTCCCTGATGTTCTTCACTATTATTGACTCCATTATTTTACTTAAAACAAAAGTGAAGCTTACAGGTCTATAGTTAAACGTTAAAGTTTTATCTCCTTTCTTAAAGATGGGTACTACATTAGCCTGCCTCCACATTACTAGTACCTCACCTAATTCAAGTGTTTTCCTAAAGACAGAAACTAACGGCTCGCTAATAACTTCTTTGCATTCCTTGAGTATTCTGGGATATATTTAAAGAGAGAGAGAGAGAGAGAGAGAGAGAGAGAGAGAGAGAGAGAGAGAGAGAGAGAGAGAGAGAGAGAGAGAGAGAGAGAGAGAGAGAGAGAGAGAGAGAGAGAGAGAGAGAGAGAGAGAGAGAGAGAGAGAGAATCTAAAAGGAGATAAGTCAACAAAAGAGTATAGCAAAAATAAATAAATTAAATAAAATAAATGGATAAATAAAATAATATGGTTGTATACAACAGTATATAATATAGCAAATATTTGTACGATGTTACATTGGGTCTAGTTGAAACATCAAGTTTAGTTTCAGTGTTCATAAAACAAAAGTTTTGCGACAGCAGAAAAAAAAAAAAATCAATTAGTGTTTTCAGTACATTTTAGCAACATTGTTGAAGAAATTATTTATTGCGAGTTTCGTCAGTTCTGAAACCAAATAAATAAATAAATAAATAAATCATAGAAATTAAAATAATAAGATTACAAAAATCTTATTCTTCTACTTCTTCAGTCTCACCAAAGAAAGAGGCAGTAGCAGAGCGGGAGCAGTGTGTATCTCCGACGAGTCAGGGATCGAGTAAGAGTGACATTTACCACTGCAACACAGCAAGATTTGATTCTACTATATATTATAAGGCATACATCACCACTTGAGTAGGTCGGTTCGCGCAGGATTTCATTCATTATTCATCTCCTGAAAACAGAGCCTTTTTGCATTTCAGGCCTCAAAATTAATCAATTTCTTGCTGAACAACATTTTAATTACAATATATGAAAACATATGTAAGCTGGTAATATATATATATATATATATATATATATATATATATATATATATATATATATATATATATATATATATATATATATATATATATATATATATATATATATATATATATATATATATATATATATATATATATATATATATATATATATATATATATATATATATATATATATATATATATATATATATATATATATATATATATATATATATATATATATATATATATGACATAAGTAAATTGAATTTAAAATGTTAGGTATATCAAAAATAACTACCTAACTCATTGGACCCAAATGTGTTTTTTACTTATTGACATAAATATTTGTGTAATGAGGGAAAAAACATTAACAAATCGTTAGCCAGCAACTACAAATAATAAACACATTAATAACTCTTTGACCTATAATACATCTGTTATTGATTTAATATAAAGTTGAAAATGAAGCGTCTGATAATCATGGATGAGCTGAGTTTATATTTTCATAAGAGTTTCCACACAAAAAAAAAAATAATAATAATAAATAAATAAGCAGCTTCAACATAAGGCATAAGGCATAACATAAGCTTCAACATAATATGGTCTAATAATATGGTCTTCACACACTCTCTCTCTCTCTCTCTCTCTCTCTCTCTCTCTCTCTCTCTCTCTCTCTCTCTCTCTCTCTCTCTCTCTCTCTCTCTCTCTCTTTAAACACTTTAAACACTTTAAACACTTAATTATGTTTGTCTATAGTACATATATATGCTTGTAATATATTTTAGAAGGACAAACAGCTCATTTTTAAGCCTAAAAAAATAATTAAAAAATAAGGCTTTGGAGGTAACTAGAGAGGCAGGAAAGAAAAGAAAAGGAAACGACTAGTTTTAACTCAAGAGAAGGAAGCTGGACATAGATATATAGTTGAAGCAGGATGACATTGTATTATAATATATAAACAGCTGGCAAGACATATATGTGCTTGAGGAATTTAGCGAAAATCAGTAAGGTAAATAGACAGTTCCAACTGAAAACACCTATATAAGGGAAAAATACATATACATACACATACACATATACCTATATAAACTAAAAAAAAAAAAAAGAATGTCAGTAGAGTGATAACAAATGTTTTTTTTTTCTCTCTCTCTCTTAAAACTATTGAAGTTTATTGATTCTTTGACATATGATGGAATGCTGTTCCATATTTTGGGACCTTTGAACATGAGAGAATGTTGGTAAAGAGTTAAACTGTGGTGAAGAACGTGTAGGGCATATTTGTTACGTGTGGCGTGGTTGTGGTTTTGCGTCAGAATACTGGTACCGTTGGAAGCTGTCTGTTTGAACATATAAGAGGAAATGGAGAAGTTAGATGAGTCAGAGAGTTGAAGAATATTCACAGATTTAAAGAGTGTAGGTGTGTGTTGGAGGAAGTCGCTATTTGTAAAGATTCTGATATTTTTTTTTTGTGGAGAAGGTTTAGGGTATGTAGATGGATTGGGTAAGTAGTGGACCAGATAGGATTACAGTAAGTTAAATGAGGGAATATGTGGGCATAATACATAATTTTCATAATTTCCAGTGTTACAAGGTTACAAGGTTGTTTTAGAAGCTTGCATAATATCTTTATCTAGAATGGCAAGTCTGGGTAAGGGTTGGTATTTGGTAGTGGTGTTTGTAAACATCATATAAAAAGTTTTAGCAGTGTTAATTGTTAGGCGATTTCCAAGACACCATTCAGCGAAAGTAGATAATTCGTGGTTGGCTCTATAGATTAGGTCAGTGGGATTATCACCAATCATGTATAAGGTGGAGTCATCAGCAAACTGTATTGTGTTTAGAGTAATAGAAGCATTGCAGATATCATTAATGTATATTAGAAAAATAACAGTTCCTAAAATGCTACCTCGTGGCACACCAAGATGTATATGGGTTTGATAGTAGATTTGGAGTTATTTATTGTATGAGATAAATTGAGTTCCGCCAGTTAAGTAAGATTTTAACCATTGTTGAAGAGAGCCGCGAATATCATAGTGGCGTAATTTGTCTATGAAAATGTCCGGGTCAACTGTGTCAAAGGCTTTGCTAAAATCGATGAAAACGGAGATAATAGATTTATGGGTATTTAGAGCATTATATAGGTCTGATGTAAATAAATTTATAGCGTCAAAAGTATTCAGTCCTCGACGAAAACCAAACTGCCTATTTTATTTTATTTATTTATTTATTTATTTATTATTATTATTATTATTATTTTTAAAGATTTTATGTTTACTAAGTTAGTTAATGAAAAAAAAATTGCATTATAATTTAAAATATTTTGGAGAAAACTGATGAAATAGAAATAGGTCGGTAACTTTAAATGTTTGTTATGCTTCCGGACATGAATAGAGGTGATTTTTGCTAGCTTGAATCTAGACGAGGGAAAACTCCATCTTTGTTTGAATTATTGAACAATATTGATAATGGTTCTGCTAAAAGATTTTTGTTTTCTTTAGTTATTTTGACAGATACTTCATCAACATGACTTTTTTTTTTTGGGGGGGGGGCTTTTACTGTGCCATTTATTGTCACAAAAGGAATATTCATAGAACTGAGAAAATTTCCTTGGAGATAAGACGAGTGTGTGTTTTGAGCTCTCGGAAGTTGGAAGCTAAGTTCAGGTGCAGTTTTGGGGAAAAAAATAAATAAATAAAATGTGTTGAAGGCTTTTGAAATTTCATCAAGAGTGTTTAAGGTTTTGTTATTGTAATTTAGGGTGTGGGAAACTGTATTTTGATTTTTTTTTTTTCAGCTTTCTGTTCCTTTAATTAGTTCCCATACTTTTTTTAGTGTTGAGTCTAAAGTTTGTTAATTTTTGTTGGTAGTATTGTTTTTCTTTGTTTTATTAAGTTAAGATAATTTCTATAGTGCTTGTAGTTTTCTAGTGTAACGGACCCTAGGTTATACAGTTTGTACAGCTGATACTTATGCTTTGCTGAATTTATTAGCCCTTGTGTTAACCAAGGCTTATTTAGATGTTTGGATGTGATAGTTTTGGTTATTTTGGGGAAGTAGGAGTAGTATATGCTGAATAACTTATCAAGGAATATGTCACAGTTTGTGTCTGTGTTTCTGTTGGAGAGAATCCGTGTAAATTGCAACCGGTTTACTCTATTTAGTTGTCTAAAACAAAAGTTACGTATTATATTGCGCACTTTACTGGGGACTGGAATGTTTATAAACACAGGAAGGTGGTCACTGAGAGGAAAGTGGAGAATTCCAGATAAGACTGGCTCATTAAAGTTTATCCAGATGTGATCCAGTAATGACAGGGCCGCGGTTGCATTAATGTCTGGAAATCTTGTTGGGCGATATATATGTGGGAAGTAGTTGTTAGATTGCATAGTTGTGACAAAAGAGTTAGTAGGGAGGGGGGTGTGACACATGTTCAAGAAGGTTTATGTTGAAGTCATCTGTGAGTATATTCCTTTTGTTTGAGAAAAAGCTATTTGAAAGAAGATTATCAATAAATGTATTGAATTTATTTACTTAGTCATTTTACTATAAGGTCTCTATAAACGAGTAACAGAATAATTGGTATATGGAAGAATAATTCTCACACTACGTAGTTAAACATTCTCGTCACACATACAAAAGTTAGTACAAGGTTCGCTTTGCAAGACATTTTTTACATAAATTGCCACTCCCCACCTGAAGAGCCAATAGGTCTGTATACATGATATGAGATATAGCCATCAATTTCATGGAAGTGAACATTATTTGCATTTAGCCAGGTTTCGCTAATACATAAAACATCCGGAAGTTTGGGAAGAGTTTTGATAAAAGATATTACTTGGTCATAATTTTGTTAAAAGAGCGGGCATTTATGTGGAGAACATTTATATAATCAGTATTGGAATTTGATATTGCATTCTTGTAAGAGGAAAGATCATGATAATTACATATATCATCTAATTCAAGGGATAGGTATATGGAATTTATAATTTCAATGCCAATGCTATCTTGATCGTTTCCTAAATCATTAAAAAGAATATTCAGGAGATTCTCATTAGTAGAATTCATTATAGACTAAGGGAGATGAACTGGTGAAAGATAAAAACAAAAAATATTTATTATTTGAGAAGGGAGGGTTGTAGGGAAGTTAATAGGAGGGAACAAGTAGGAATAGCAGAGCAGGGGATGGAGAGCTGTTGGATTAAAATTATTCAAAATAGAATAACAAAAGCAATTGAAAGAGGAAAATAAGTGATCTGAAGGGTGTTAAGAAATTTAAGTAAGAAAAATGAGATAATATTAAGTTGGAAAATATGAATGGGTCTGAGACTTAAGAAATATAATCACAGAAAAAAAATAATAAATAATTTCAAATAAAATAGTAAATCAAACAAATAGATCAATCAGATATAAGGTTTACCTCTCTCTCTCTCTCTCTCTCTCTCTCTCTCTCTCTCTCTCTCTCTCTCTCTCTCTCTCTCTCTCTCCTCTCTCTCTCTCTCTCTCTCTCTCTCTCTCTCTCTCTCTCTGTGTGTTTCTCTCCTAAGCCATGTCCGAAGCCGTAAATGCTGTACATATAGGAATTCTTATCATAAGTAATAATGTAAACAGTACCAATGACAAATACTGGTAAGGATACTCAGATGTGTTTCAAATAATAAATGCTGCTTGAGATTTCTACATATTGTCACGATAATCTATCCTCTAACCACCTCACCCACAGGGTGTAGGACCGGCACGTTTTTTTTTTTTTTTTATTATTTTGCTGCCCTTGGCCAGTGTTCCTCCTACATAAAAAATAAATAAATAAATAAATAAATAAATAAAATTTTGTGCAATCAGGTGTGAAGAAGAGGGTACTTGCTATGAAAGATCTTGTTCAGGACTAAACTCTCAAAGCTGTCATTGAAAATGAGACACGTGTACCGTTTCTTCTCTATCTATGGATTAACTCTTTCACTGCGATAAGAAACAACTGACAGCACCAGAACTAATGCATGAAGTTTTTATAAGCATCTACAATAAAGAAAACAAAAAATGGATTTTGCAATTTCTACCCAGTTTAAAAAATGGTGTGGCTGTAGAACAAGTAAAGATCTCTCAGAGTGATTAATAATGCAGGAAAGATGTATCAAATAGCAGTCAAAGGGTTAAGAGAGTGGTGTGAATGAGCGTGAATATGAAAGTTGTGTGCCTTGTCTTGGCTACCTCCCATTTTGGAGGAGACAGCTTTAATATATGAAATAACATGTACTGCATTAATATTACATATATAAGTTTAGTTATACTTGCTGTTCTATGACATTACAAAATAAAATGAAAAAAAAAGTCGTGTTTCACAAGCATTTAGGCCCTCAAATTACTCCTGCGTGTCTATGTGCTTGGAAAATCTCTTTTGTTTCTTTCTTGTTTTTTTTCACAATATTTTTTTTTCGCATTAAATTAATTAATTATTATATTTTTCCATTGTACACAATTTTTAGACGAAAAATTACTCCTCTTTAATGGAAATATTTTAAATGTGTTTATCTTTGAATAGCCAGCAACTGTGACGTAAAATTTATAAATTCTTAAGTGCAATTACACAATTAACATTGTTCCCTAGACTCTAGATTGAAAAAAAAAAATGTATTATCATATACTATCAACTCTAAAATTTATACGAACTACGGCAAAACAACTTCAAGGTACATGAAAAGTCAGAATGTGCTTACACTGTGTGTGTATATATATATATATATATATATATATATATATATAGAGAGAGAGAGAGAGAGAGAGAGAGAGAGAGAGAGAGAGAGAGAGAGAGAGAGAGAGAGAGAGAGAGAGGAGAGAGAGAGAGAGAGAGAGAGAGAGAGAGAGACAGAGAGAGAGAGAGAGAGAGAGAGAGAGAGAGAGAGAGAGAGAGAGAGAGAGAGAGAGAGAGAGAGAGAGAGAGAGAGAGAAAGCAGCTGTGAAGGACCACATGGGAAGTCTCTGTAAGCCTCTGTAAGTTAACAAATCGACTTTCCCTGGTATTCGTCGCATTCCTCTGCCAAAGAGTCATCATACTGGTAGTAGCGGAAACTCCTTGCAACTGATTTTTGGAAGGGAAGCCTTAGGTGTTTGCTCAAGAAAGTTATCTGCTCCCTTTCGCTCCCCTGTGCTTCCTCTCATCTTGGTGAACGCTGTGCTGCGAATACCACAGGCATTGCAACAGCGATGAATTGGGAAGGTGCACTTTGCCTTCAGTATGGTGCGGAGAAAAGAAGTAATCTTTTCATCGTCCTACACGCCACACTTGAGCCTCCTGTCCTCCCACCCCACCCCCATCCTCTCCCGGGGCGCTTCACTGTGGGCGTCGCCACGTAATCGTTCCGGGAACTTCGCCACAGCTGTCTCCATGGCATAACTTAATTTTTGTCCCGTCCAATATTGTAATGGCTGGCTTCCCTTTTTTCGACCATTATTTAGGTTAGAGCGTGGTCACTCCGCTTTCATAAAACCAACCATGCTTCACTTTCCTTCCAATATTCCTTTATTCGGAAACCGATTAAAAAAAAAAATACTTAGAATGTTACTTTCTTTAGTTTACTCGAATCTCGTTACGAGGGTCTCAGAGTTGGAGGGTGAGCTCTGTAAGAATATTTCAGAGAAGCGAAGTGTGAAGATCTCGGCGCCAGATGGAGAGTTGGGGCCTAACCAAGCCGTCTCCTTACCTACATAATAAGGCAGTGGAAGAGTAGAGGACGTTGGTGGACGAAGAAGAGGACCAAGGTGTGGAAGTTGAAAGAAGTGATGAAAGAGGAGGTGGACGTCGTGGGAAGAGATAAGTAGAGGAATAAAGGACAGACATATATATCCTGGCCTTAGGTAAGAGTGGTAACATAAGGGTTAAGGGAGAGATTCCTGTTATGTAGTGTTTTGCCGAGCAGAGGAGGAGTGGCTGTCTCATTGAATCACAGGCTTCTGACTCATCGTAAAAGTAATCAATGGATGGACCTTTATCGGCAATTGGCACCGCTTTTACGGCAAAGCTACTTTGTATGCCAAGGATGTAGTCTATTTTATCAATCCAGGATGTTCGAAACTTCGTATCTTGGCTGGAACACTAGACCGGAAGATGGTTCCACTTCAACGTGTTTATTACTAGTCACGAAGAAAAAAGGGACTATGAAAAAGCAAAGGTAGAAAAATCATTTGAATTTGGAAAAGAGACCAGCACTCATAGATGATCAGACCAACACGTGGAAGTCCCTGTATGAAACATACATGTAGCTACCTATTTCCACCTATCGTCCCATCCATAAATTTGTCTAATATTCTTTTAAAGTTGCTTATGAATCAGCACTAGCAACCTAATTATTGAGTCCGTTTCATTCATCTATTACTTTATTTAAGAAATAATTCCTTCCTATTTTTTCTTGAAGCTAAATGTTTCAAACTTGAACCCGTTTTTTTATTTATTTACTTATTTATTTATTTATTTATTTATTTTTCATGATCAGTAATCCTGAGAATTTTCCTTGTTCCCTTTGTTGCAATCCCTATACCACAAAAAGACTTCTGTCAGGTCTACATGTGGTTTGACTTTGACGAAATATAACTTTAATATTTCTTCGGGACTTCTACTTTTAACATTCTTAAAATTAATCCTAACACCAGATTACCAGATCGGAGATCACTATAGTTTATACATATTTTTTTGTTCCCTTAACTTACCAGAGCTTTTTTGTTTATTGTGTACCTAGTCTGTGGATTTCTTCTACCTAAGCTAAGTAATTTGCATTAGTTGACATTAAACTCTATTTATCATCCGGCTGTCCATTCGTTCCTCCTACCCAAATCTGCCTGCAAGACGATGGCATTTGAATCTGTCTCAGTTAATCTACCTATCTTCGTGTCATTCACAAATTTACTAACATCATTACTAATGCCACTATCCAAGTCATTACTATATATTAAATAACAGTGGCAATAAAACTAATCACTGTGACACCCCACAAATTACTTGATCCAGCTCGGAGTTAGAGCCGTTTTTACAATTCTTTGCCACCTGTGTCACCTAACCACGACCTTATCCAGCCTAACACCTTCCCATTTATCCAATGTGCCCTAATCTTTCTGAGGAGCCTCTGATGGGGCAACTTGTAGAACGTTTTACTAAAATCCTGGTAGGGATGAGGGCATTACAAAATTTCGGGCAGGCTAAGGCCATGGCTATGCATCAGGTGAAAATAAGTTAACGCTAAACTTTGCCATAGGAAGGGATATGGACATGATGGGATCCTTCCTATTGTTCTCCGAAACTGCGCCTCCGTGCTTTCACCTTGCCTAGTCAAATTCCAGCTCCTAGTTTCAACTCTGTCTATCAACATTTACTTTCCTTCTAGCTAGAAATTTTGTACTTAAAAAGAGTGACCATTCTAATCCTTCAAACTATCGTCTTATTGCATTAATTTCCTGCCTCTATAAGATTTTTTTTTTTTTATCTATCCTCAACCGGAATATTCTTAAACATCTATCACCGCTATACATGTGATCTTCTGGTTTTCATCACTGAGGCTTTGTCATTTTTTTTTTTTTTTTTTAGGGATTTTGGTGAAAGTTTTGTTATTGCCTTAAACATATCATAAGCTTTTGATGGAGTCTGGCACAAAGCTTTGATTTCCAAACTACCCTCCTACGGTTTCTATTATTCTTTCTGTAACTTCATCACAAGTTTCCTTTCTGACCGTTCTATTGCTACTGTGGTAGACAGTCACTGTTCATCTCCAAGGTCTATTAACAGTAGAGTTCCTCAAGGAGCCCCACCCCATGTCCTATTGCTTTAATTTCTTGCCTATCTCAAGTTTTTATTCAATCCTCAACAGGAAGATTCTTAACATCTATCACTTTACAATCTGATCGCCAATATGGGTTCCATCATGGACGCTCTACTGGTGATCATATCGCTCTCCTTATCGAAAAACTGGTCTTCTTTTAGATATTTTGCTGTTGCCTTAAACATATCAAAAGTTTTTTGATAAAGTCTGGCACACAGCTTGGATTTCCAAACTATCCTCCAATCTTCCTCTTTGTAACTAAATTTCAAGTTTCCTTTCTAGCCGTTCTTTTGCTGCTGTGGTAGATGGTCACTGTTCTTCTACTAAATCTATTTACAGTGGTGTTCCTCAGGGTTCTGTCCTGTCACCCACTCTCTTTCTGTTATTCATCAATGATCTTTTAAACCAAACTTCTTACCCTATCCTCTCTTAGATGTCCAACCCTTCAGAAAGTAATTAGTTCACGCCAAAGAACGCCTAACTTCTGATCTCTCTAAAATTTCTGATTGAGGCAGAGCAAACTTTGTATTGTTCAGTGCCTCAAAAACTGAATTCTTTCATTTATTAACTCGACACAGCCTTCTAGACAACTATCCACACTTCTTCAGTGACTCTCAATTGCCCTTCTCTTCTACGCTAAACATATTCGGTCTGTCCTTTACTTATAATCTATGCAGGAAACTTCACATCTCATCTCTAGCTAAAACAGCCCCTATGAAGGTAGGTGTTCTGAGTCGTCTCCGTGAGTTTTTCTTCCTTCCCCAACCCCCCAGCTAGTAATTCTGTACAGAGCCCTATCTGTCCATATATGGAGTATGCCTCACATACTCATATCGCTCTTTTAGACAGGGTGGAATCAAAAGCTTTCCGTCTCATCAACTCTTCTTCTCTAACCGATTGTCTTCAGCCTCTTTCTCATTGCCGCAATATTGCAGCTCAGGCTATCTTCTACCGCTATTTTCATGCTGATTGCTCTTCTGATCGTGCTAACTGCATGCCTCCCCTCTTCCCGCGGTCTCTCTGCACAAGATTTTCTTCTTTCTCTCATCGCTATTCTGTTCAACTCTCTAATGAAAAAGTTAACCATTATTCTCAATCATTCATCTCTTTATCTGGTAAACTCTGGAATTCCCTGCCTGTTTCTGTATTTCCATCTTCCTTTGACTTTGAACCCATTCAGGAATGAGGTTTGAAGACACATATCCTATATTTTAGACTAACGCTTTCGACTCTGTACGGGAACCGACACCTCAGTGAACTTTTTCTATCTTTTGTTGCAGTTTGTGCTGCCCTTGGCTGGTGCCCCTTCTACATAGAAAAAAAAAAGAACTTTCTTTTATTATAATGATTTTCAAAACCAAATTTCTTCACTTATCCACTGATACGCTGATGATACCACCCTGCACTTTTCTACGTAATTTCGTAGACCTCCTTCAGGAAATAAACAGTTTACACAAAGAAGCCACAGAACACCTGGCTTCTGATCTCTCTAAAATTTCCGAATAGGGCAGAGTAAACTTAGTATTGTTCAGTGCCTCAAAAATTCAATTCCTCCATTTATTAACTCGATACAACCTTCCAGATGACTATCGCCTCTTTTTCAGTGACACTCAACTTTCCCCTTCTTCTGCAATGAACATCCTTGGTCTGTCCTTTACTTATAATCTAATCCGAAAATTTTACATCCCATCTCTGGTTAGAAGGACTTTTAGGGCGTTCTGATTCATCTGCGCCACTTTTCTCACGCCCCCTTTCCCCTTTCCCAAAATGCTAATTCTGCAGAAGGGGTATATGTATGGCGTATAATTTATCTGTCCATGTATGGAGTATACTTCACTGATACCGCTGCTCTTTTGGACAAGGTGGAATCTAAAGTTGTTCATCGTATCAACTCCTCTGCTCTAACTGACTGTCTTCTGCCTCTCTCATAGCTCCGCAATATGGCATCTCTTGCTATCGTATACCGCTATTTTCATGCTAGCTGCTCTTCTAACCTTGATGACTGCTTGCCTCCCTTCCTCTAACGGCCTTGCTGTATGAGACTTTCTTCTTTATCTCATCCCTGTTCCGTTAGTCTTTCTAATGCAAAAGTTGACCAGTATTTTCAATCATGCATAGCTTTCTCTTGTAAACTGGAACTCCCAGTCTGCTTTTGCATTTCCTTCTTCTATGACTTGAAGTCCTTCAAGAGGGGGGTTTCAAGACACTTATTCTTTAATTTTTGACAACATATTTTTACTCTGAGGACTAGCACCTCAGTCTTTTCATTATTTTTTTTTATTTATTTATCTATATTATTTATTTATTTATTGTCATTATCATTTTATTTATGTAGGAGGTGCACCGGCCAAGGGCAACAAAACCGTAAAAAAAAAAAAAAAATGGCACACCAAGGTGCCGGTCACCAAACATAGTCGAAAGGGGTGTCAAAACTAACAGGATAAATGTCTCGAAACCTCCCTCTCGAAAGTGTTCAAATCATAGGAAAGTGGAAGTACAGAAGGGGAAGTTCCAGAGTTTACCAAGGAAAGGGATGAATGATATAATTACGTTGCCCTTGGCCGGTGCCCCTCATACATATATATATATATATATATATATATATATATATATATATATATATATATATATATATATATATATATATATATATATATATATATATATATATATATATATATATATATATATATATATATATATATATATATATATATATATATATATATATTTTTTTTTTTTTTTTTTTTATTATTATTATCTAGGAAGGACACTGGCCAACGGCAACAAAAATCCAATAAGAAAAAAATGCGCACTGAAATGCCAGTCCCATAAAAGGGTCAAAGCAGTAATCAAAAATTGATGGATAAGTGTCTTGAAACCTCCCTCCTGAAGGAATTCAAGTCATAGGAAGGTGGAAATACAGAAGCAGGCAGGGAGTTCAAGAGTTTACCAGAGAAAGGGATGCATGATTGAGAATACTGGTTAACTCTTCCGTTAGAGAGGAGGACAGAATAGGGGTGAGAAAAAGCAGAAAATCTTGTGCAGCTAGGCCGCAGGAGGAGGGGAGGCATGCAGTTAGCAAGGTCAGAAGAGCAGTTAGCGTGAAAATAGCGGTAGAAGACAGCTAGAGATGCAACATTGCGGCGGTGAGAGAGAGGCTGAAGACAATCAGTTAGAGGAGAGGGGTTCATGAGATGAAAAGCTTTTGATTCCACCCTGTCTAGAAGAGCAGTATGAGTGGAACCCCCCCAAACATGTGAAGCATACTCCATACATGGACGGATAAGGCCCTTGTACAGAGTTAGCTGCTAAGGGGGGGGGGGGTTGGGGAGAGAAAAACTGGCGGAGACGTCTCAGAACACCTAACTTCATAGAAGCTGTTTTAGCAAGAGATGAGACGTGAAGTTTCCAGTTCAGATTATAAGTAAAGGACAGACAGAAGATGTTCAGTGTAGAAGAGGGGGATAGTTGAGTGTCATTGAAGAAGAGGGGATGCTTGTCTGGAAGGTTGTGTCGAGTTGATAGATGGAAGAATTGAGTTTTTGAGGCATTGAACAATACCAAGATTGCTCTGCCCCAATCAGAAATTTTAGAAAGATCGGAAGTCAAGCGTTCTGTGGGTTCCTTGCGTGAAATGTTTACCTCCTGAAGGGTTGGACGTCTATGAAAAGACGTGGAAAAGTGCAAGTTGGTATCATCAGCGTAGGAGTGGATAGGACAAGAAGTTTGGTTTAGAGGATCATTAATGAATAATAAGAAGAGAGTGGGTGTCAGGACAGAGCCCTGAGGAACACTGTTAATAGATTTAGGAGAAGAACAGTGACCGTCTACCACAGCAGCAATAAAATGGTCAGAAAGGAAACTTGAGATGAAGTTACAGAGAGAAGGATAGAAGCCGTAGGAGGGTAGTTTGAAAATCAAAACTTTGTGCCAGACTCTATTAAAAGCTTTTGATATGTCCAAGGAAACAGCAAAAGTTTCACCAAAATCTCTGAAAGAGGATGACCAAGACTCAGTAAGGAATGCCAGAAGATCACCAGTATAGCGGCCTTGACGGAACCCATGCTGGCGATCAGATAGAAGGTTGTGAAGTGTTTAAGAATCTTCCTGTTGAGTATAGATTGAAAGACTTTAGATAGGCAGGAAATTAAAGGAATAGGACGCTAGTTTGAGGGATTAGAACGGTCAGTCTTTTTAGGAACAGGCTGAATGTAGGCAAACTTCCAGCAACAAGGAAAGGTAGATGTTGACAGACAGAGTTGAAAGAGTTTGACTAGGCAAGGTGCAAGCACGGAGGCACAGTTTCGGAGAACAATAGGAAGGACCCCATCAGGTCCATAAGCCCTCCGAGAGTTTAGGCCAGCAAGGGCATGGAAAACATCATTGTGAGGAATTTTAATAGGTAGCATGAAGTAGTCAGAGGGTGGAGGAGAGGGAAGAACAAGCCCAGAATCGTCCAAGGTAGAGTTTTTAGTAAAGGTTTGAGCGAAGAGTTCTCCTTTAGAAATATATGTGATAGCAGTGGTACCATCCGGTTGAAATAGAGGAGGGAAAGAAAAAGAAGCAAAGTTATTGGAGATATTTTTGCCTAGATGCCAGAAGTCACGATGGGAGTTAGATTTTGAAAGGTTTTGACACTTTCTGATAATGAAGGAGTTTTTGGCTAGTTGTAAAACAGACTTGGCATCGTTCCGGGCAGAAATATAAAGTGCATGAGATTCTGGTGATGGAAGGCTGAAGTACCTTCTGTGGGCTACCTCGCTATCATGTATAGCACGAGAACAAGGTTTAGAAGGTTTAGGTCGAGAAATAGAATGAGGAATGTACGCCTCCATGCCAGACACTATTATCTCTGCTAGGCGCTCAGCACACAAAGACACTGAAGCAGTAGTCATTCCAAGGAAAATCAGCAAAATACCTCCTCAGGTCCTCCCAACTAGCAGAGGCAAAACGCCAGAGGCACCTTCGCTTAGGGGGATCCTGAGGAGGGATTGGACAAGATACAGATATGAGATTGTGATCGGAGGAGCCCATCGGAGAAGAAAGGGTGACAGCATAATCAGAAGGATTAGAGGTCAGGAAAAGGTCAAAAAGGGCGTATCTCCAAGACGGTCAGGAATCCGAGTAGGGTGTTGCACCAATTGCTCTAGGTCGTGGAGGATAGCAAAGTTGGAGATTAGTTCACCAGGATGGTCAGTGAAGGGAGAGGAAATCCAAAGCTGGTGGTGAACATTGAAGTCTTCAAGAATGGAGATTTCTGCAAAAGGGAAGAGGGTCAGAATGTGCTCTACTTTGGAAGTTAAGTAGTCAAAGAATTTCTTATATTCAGAGGAGTTAAGTGAAAGGTATACAGCAGAGATAAATTTAGTTTGAGAGTGACTGTAGTCGTAGCCAGATGGTGGAAAACTCGGAAGATTCAAGATCGTGGACACGAGAGCAGGTTAAGTCATTGCGCACATAAATGCAACATCCAGCTTTGGATCGAAAATGAGGATAGAGAATGTAGGAGGGAACAGTAAAGGGGCTACTGTCAGTTGCCTCAGACACCTGAGTTTCAGTGAGGAAAAGAAGATGAGGTTTAGAAGAGGTGAGGTGGTGTTCCACAGATTGAAAATTAGATCTTAGACCGCGAATGTTGCAGAAGTTAATGAAGAAATAGTTGAGGGGGTGTTAAGATACTTAGGTTCGTCGACAGAAAGGCAGTCCAACATGGGGGACATTTATGGTCCCCTCCCCAGATGGGGACTCCGAGGCTGGTGTAGGAGTCTTCATCTGGGGATGGGACCGTAAATGTCCCCAGGTCGGACTGCCTTTCTGTGTCTTGACATCCCCCTCAACTTTTTTCTTCATTAACTTCTGCAACATTCGTGGTCTAAGATCTAATTTTTAATCTGTAGAACACCACTTTCTCTCTCTCTCTCTCTCTCTCTCTCTCTCTCTCTCTCTCTCTCTCTCTCTCTCTCTCTCTCTCTCTCTCTCTCTCTCGCTATATATATATATATATATATATATATATATATATATATATATATATATATATATATATATATATATATATATATATATATATATATATATATATATATATATATATATATATATATATATATATATATATATATATATATATATATATATATATATATATATATATATATATATATATATATATATATATATATATATATATATATATATATATATATATATATATATATATATATATATATATATATATATATATATATATATATATATATATATATATATATATATATATATATATATATATATATATTGATTTCTATTTTATTTATTTATTTATTTATTCTGTTTATTGATTTAACTGATTAATTAATTAACTATTATCATTATTATTATTATTATTTATTTATTTATTTATTTAATTATTTCTTTCTTTGCTTCTTTGGCTTCGGCACAGTATTCTTTCGCCCCCAAATTCGAGCGTTACCAGCTCACCTTTAAAGCGGCTCAGTACCGTGCTCCGATGTCACTGTATTGTACTGTCTCGTGCCATACACAGGCAAGGACGAATTACACATTTATACACATATTGCACGTTTTTATTCATATTTTTATGTCTTTTATTCAGACAGTATACATATATGCATTTATTTATTTGTCTTATTTCTATTGCTTATGACCTGCGTGTCATTAAATTTTAATGTTCCCTACAATCACTTGTTAGGCATAATGCCAAACTTAGTTGTTTGGCCAAGTAGTATACAAGTATTTTTGAGCGCTCGTACGCGCTCCACTCCTCTTTTTCCCGCACGCCTGTTTTACTCCTAAGTTGTTTTCCATCCATCTTGTGATGATGTCTTCTAGCGTGAAATTAACTTCGTTATCTTCCTACAATTTCCTAATCACCTGTACTCAAAGTAAACATTAAACAGTCCTGTATTTGGCTAATCCCGTTAGAGGGACGGTTCTCAATATAGCGACGAAGAAGCTCGACTTTTTCCTTCTCATGTTAATATTACTTCACCACGGAAGCCAAGATCCAGTGTGATTACGGTATATTCATTCTTCTGTTGGAATATGTCTAAAGGAATTTGTTTTGCAGCCCAGTTTTTGTAAAAATATGGAATTGCGAGGAGTGTTATGACTCAAGGATTTTTAGTTCGCGTGTTGCGATCGAGTGTGCTTCATATTTTGCATCATTATTCGTTTATTTTGTGTATGTTTTTCTTCCAGCCAAAATTGAAGAAGAATACTGATATACGTATCCACAGTTATTATGTATTATGAAATCAAATAAATAAGAAACACGATATTTTATTAAAATTTTCATAGCGGAAATAAGTATCGTCGCATCGGAGGTGAAAGGCCGAACTACTTTGACCAATAAATGAGCTAGTACTGAGCATTTTTCATTTAAAATATTACCTTGAACAGCGAGGGTCATTTCTTTCTCTACACTAGCAAAAGAAACGTAAAATCAGCAGTATTTACTTCAAAAAGTTAAAGTGCAGGATGATATGTCCATACCTTGCGGAACTGTGTTAGCTGGAGAGATACTCGGGGGTTTCAAATATTCGATAAATAATAGATTGTGAGATGCGTTATATACACTAATATAACAATTGGTGATCGTGCTTGCTCTGTTTGGAATATCAGCCCTATACTCGTAGACCTTTTCATACACGATGTTGAGCAAAGATAACGAAAGGGTGTGGAGGACAAGGTACACTCGCACAGCAGGACACTTTTGCAGTGAACAGTGGTTGCGCGCTCCCTTGTACACCACACACCTTTATTTGATATACACCAGCCTTCTACAACTATGTTTCCTTGTGCTCTGAAACACTTGGACCATTACGTACACCAGTTGACCAGCTTGTGCAATAAGGAACGAGGTTCTGGTAAAATCAGAGGACGATAAAGATTTGGGAGTCATGGTAAGATAATACCAAACATAGAGCCAGAAATAGAGTAAATTGCGTATCAATTACTAATTTTCAACAGTTTTAAAAGAAACAGTCCTGACGTAATATTGATATTATATTTGACACTGGTCAGAGCTCAACTAAGCATGCTGTGCAGTTTTAGGTTTGTTTCAATCAGGAGAGAAGACAGTAAAGATACAAGTGATTAAAGTGTTTTGTACGTAAAAGACTGCAACGGTCGTCTGGCAATGTGGCGCCAGCGATAAAATACCGACTCACCAGGCAGTCCCGTGCTGTGGATCATGCCCATCCGTTCATACCCAGGCCTTACCTCATCATTCTTGTGCCATATTATTGTCAAAGAAGTACACAAGTGACAGGCCTTGCCCTGGGGACGACACACGCGATTGTTTCGATGCTCAGCTTTAGACCCCTTTCCGGTTTCACCCACAGTCAAGGAAATCATTAATCGGCCTCTATTGTGGTACTTTTGAACACGGTTTACTCGTGATATGGGGATGATAGTTTCTTGTATGGTTAATGACGGGCGAGATACTTCAGTAAACGACAGACGTACGATTCACCATGGTGTTACACATTAATCACTTACTGCAATGTACTGTAACGATACGATAAGATGTGGTTGCTGTGCGGCAATGTATGGTGGATGTAAAGCAATTCTCTGCGATTGTCCCGCAAAAATACGATGGCTGAGAGTGCGTGTGACGTATACATTAATTTATAGCTATAAGATCCTTCAGTATGGGTTCAATGTTGTATACAATGTCCTTCATGCTCCCACACATGGGAGGCAATCATTGACGAATGATTGAGGTTGACGTATCCTAGAATATAGCAGCAGTGACAGTAGGTTGGCACAATTTTCACCTAGGTGAGAATTTAATCACACATTGGTTCATATGACAGAAAACATGTGGCCATAAGATGTTCCCGATCCCCTGTCAAGCGGTACTAGATACACAATGTTAATGACTTACGACGATGCACGATGGTTGTACGGCAAAGTTGCGGTGGCCGACATCGGATGTGGCATATATATATATATATATATATATATATATATATATATATATATATATATATATATATATATATATATATATATATATATATATATATATATATATATATATATATACATATATATATATTCCTGATGTTAGTTACAGAGGCCTTCAGTATGTTTTCTGTATTGCACACAACACAATATCTCACTTCACCTGTGAGGCAATCATAACCTGACGGAGGTTATGATGAATGGAGAAAAAAAAAAAAAAAGGCGAAGACGGCATAGAAGGCATACCCTCATAACAGCTGTTTTCACGAGAGACGAGATGTGAATATTCCAGGTAAGGCTTTTAGTAAAGAACTGACAGAGGATTTTCACTGTAGAAGAGAAAGACAGTTAAGTGTCACAAAATAAGTAAGCAGTTTTATGGAAGGTTTTGTCAGATGATGGATAACGAAATTAGGTTTCTGAGGCACTGAAAAAAACACAAAAGGTAGGACGGCTAAAAAAAAAAAAAAAAAAAAAAAAAAACGGAGAGGTGCAGCATGGTCATCATCGGATGAGGGCATAACACAACGCATTTGATATAGATCATTCATAAGACAAAAAAACTGAAGAAAACCACCGTTAATGGATTTAGGAGAACAGTGACCGGCTAGAGGAGCAACAATAGAACGCTCTGAAAGTTGATAAAAAAATTTACAAAGAATAATAAAGTAACAGTGAAAGTCACTTCAAAATTCTTAGATGAGTTTAACCAAGATTCAATGAAGAAATCCAGCAGGTCACTAAATGAACACCCACAATGGGAACAATGCTTGGGATCAGATATAAGATAATGCAATTATAGCTGTTTAAGAATCTTCCTGTTTAGGATAGATGTCTTTCAATTAAATACAAAGATGACTACGACATTTGGCTACATCATATGATGAGCATGATAATCAGTGGTGTTTTCATGGCCTGTAGATTCTCCCTTGTCCATGGTGTGGCCGTTGAAGTCTTGCTGCATGAACTGAACAATAACGATGAAGTAGGTGATGACAGCGCTCACGATCTGAGGATGTAAATATGAGAGCTTATGCATTGAATATAATAATTAATAAACAAAGTTTTTATTTATTTTGTTATTTTTTTTATCATATATATATATATATATATATATATATATATATATATATATATATATATATATATATATATATATATATATATATATATATATATATATATATATATATATATATATATGGACTATGCACTAGGAGGAGAGAGTAGACACCTGCCGAAAAGATAATTACTCTCAGGGAGGTCTAAAGCACTGTTCAGGGGGTGCTGTGAACTTATCATTAAACCCAGCTGTGACCTCACTGAACGTTTTCCTTTGTGTCTCACAACACAAGGGGGCAGTCATAGCCTGCCCTCTAAAGACAACTCTCTTCCTCCTCACAAAACTACAAGCACCTAATAACACACACACCCTTCACTCAAAAATTTTAAAATCATCATGGCGACTCCTACACCAGCCTCGGAGTGCCCATCTGGGGAGGGGACCATAAATGTCCCCAGGTCGGACTGCCTTTCTGTCGACGACCCTAAGTGTCTTGACACCCCCCTCAACTTTTTCTTCATTAACTTCTGCCACATTCGCGGTCTAAGATCTAATTTTCAATCTGTAGAACACCACCTCTCCTCTTCTAAACCTCATCTTCTTTTCCTCACTGAAACTCAGGTGTCTGAGGCAACTGACAGTAGCCACTTTTCTATTTCCTTCTACTTTCTCTATCCTCATTTTCGATCCAAAGCTGGATGCTGCGTTTATGTGCGCAATGACTTAACCTGCTCTCGTGCCCACGCTCTTGAATCTTCCGAGTTTTCCACCATCACTCTCATACTATGAGTATGAGTCACTCTCATACTAAATTTATCTGTGCTGTATACCTCTCTCCTAACTCCTCTGACTATAAGAAATTCTTTGACTACTTAACTTCCAAAGTGGAGCACATTCTGACCCTCTTCCCTTTTGCAGAGATCTCCATTCTTGGAGATTTCAATGTTCACCACCAGCTTTGGCTTTCGTCTCCCTTCACTGACCATCCTGGTGAACTAGCCTACAACTTTGCTATCCTCCATGACCTAGAGTAATTGGTGCAACACCCTACTCGCATTCCTGACCGTCTTGGAGATACGCCCAACATTCTTGACCTTTTCCTGACCTCTAATCCTTCTGCTTATGCTGTCACCCTTTCTTCTCCGTTGGGCTCCTCCGATCACAATCTCATATCTTTATCTTGTCCTATCACTCCAATCCCTCCTCAGGATCCCCCTAAGCGAAGGTGCCTCTTGCGTTTTGCCTCTGCCAGTTGGGGAGACCTGAGGAGGTATTTTGCTGATTTTCCTTGGAATGACTACTGCTTCCGTGTCAGAGACCCGTCTTTGTGTGCTGAGCGCATAACAGAGGTGATAGTGTCTGGCATGGAGGCGTACATTCCTCACTCTTTTTCTCGTCCTAAACCTTCTAAACCTTGGTTTAACACAGCTTGTTCTCGTGCTATACATGATAGAGAGGTGGCCCACAAAAGGTACTTAAGCCTTCCATCACCAGAATCTCATGCACTTTATATTTCTGCCCGGAACCATGCCAAGTCTGTTCTCCAACTAGCCAAAAACTCCTTCATTAAGAGAAAATGTCAAAACCTTTCAAGATCTAATTCCCCTCGTGATTTCTGGCATCTAGCCAAAAATATCTCCAATAACTTTGCTTCTTCTTCTTTCCCTCCTCTACTTCAACCAGATGGCACCACTGCTATCACATCTATTTCTAAAGCTGAACTCTTTGCTCAAACCTTTGCTAAAAACTCTACCTTGGACAATTCTGGGCCTGGTCCTCCCTCTCCTCCACCCTCTGACTACTTCATGCCACGTATTAAATTTCTTCGCAATGATGTTTTCCATGCTCTCGCTGGCCTAAATCCTCGGAAGGCTTATGGACCTGATGGGGTCCCTCCTATTGTTCTCCGAAACTGTGCCTCCGTGCTTGCACCTTGCCTAGTCAAACTCTTTCAGCTCTGTTTGTCAACATCTACCTTTCCTTCTTGCTGGAAGTTTGCCTACATTCAACCTGTTCCTAAAAAGGGTGACCGTTCTAATCCCTCAAACTACCGTCCTATTGCTTTAATTTCCTGCCTATCTAAAGTTTTTGAGTCTATCCTCAACAGGAAGATTCTTAAACATGTATCACTTCACAACCTTCTAACTGATCGCCAGTATGGGTTCCGTCAAGGCCGCTCTACTGGTGATCTTCTGGCTTTCCTTACTGAGTCTTGGTCATCCTGTTTTAGAGATTTTGGTGAAACTTTTGCTGTTGCCTTGGACATATCAAAAGCTTTTGATAGAGTCTGGCACAAAGCTTTGATTTCCAAACTAGCCTCCTACGGTTTCTATCCTTCTCTGTGTATCTTCATCTCAAGTTTCCTTTCTGACCGTTCTATTGCTGCTGTGGTAGACGGTCACTGTTCTTCTCCTAAATCTATTAACAGTGGTGTTCCTCAGGGTTCTGTCCTGTCACCAACTCTCTTATTATTATTCATTAATGATCTTCTAAACCAAACTTCTTGTCCTATCCACTCCTACGCTGATGATACCACCCTTTACTTTTCCACGTCTTTTCATAGACGTCCAACTCTTCAGGAGGTAAACATAGCACGCAGGGAAGCCACAAAACGCCTGACTTCTGATCTTTCTAAAATTTCTGATTGGGGCAGAGCAAACTTAGTATTGTTTAATGCCTCAAAAACTCAATTCCTCCATCTATCAATTCGACACAACCTTCCAGACAACTATCCCCTCTTCTTTAATGACACTCAACTGTCCCCCTCTTCTACACTGAACATCCTCGGTCTGTCCTTTACTTATAATCTGAACTGGAAACTTCACATCTCATCTCTAGCTAAAACAGCTTCTATAAAGTTAGGTGTTCTGAGACGTCTCCGCCAGTTTTTCTCACCCCCCCAGCTGCTAACTCTGTACAAGGGCCTTATCCGTCCATGTATGGAGTATGATTCACATGTGTGGGGGGGTTCCACTCATACTGCTCTTCTAGACAGGGTGGAATCAAAAGCTTTTCGCCTCATCAACTCCTCTCCTCTAACTGACAGTCTTCAGCCTCTCTCTCACCGCCGCAATGTTGCATATCTAGCTGTCTTCTACCGCTATTTTCATGCTAACTGCTCTTCTGATCTTGCTAACTTCATGCCTCCCCTCCTTCCGAGGCCTCGCTGCACAAGAGTTTCTTCTTTCTCTCACCCCTATTCTGTCCACCTCTCTAACGCAAGAGTTAACCAGTATTCTCAATCATTCATTTCTTTCTCTGGTAAACTCTGGAACTCCCTGCCTGCTTCTGTATTTCCACCTTCCTATGACTTGAATTCCTTCAAGAGGGAGGTTTCAAGACACTTATCCACCAATTTTTGACCACTGCCTTGACCCTTTTACGGGACTGGCATTTCAGTGGGCATTTTTTTATATATTTTTGTTGCCCTTGGCCAGTATCCTTCTTACATAAAAAAAAAATAATTATATATATATATATATATATATATATATATATATATATATATATATATATATATATATATATATATATATATATATATATATATATATATATATATATATATATATATATATATATATATATATATATATATATATATATATATATATATATATATATATATATATATATATATATATATATATATATATATATATATATATATATATATATATATATATATATATATATATATATATATATATATATATATATATATATATATATATATATATATATATATATATATATATATATATATATATATATATATATATATATATATATATATATATATATATTTTTTTTTTATGTAGGAGGGACACTGACCAAGGGCAACAAAAAATCCAATAAAAAAAAAAAAAAAGGAAAGTGAGATGCCAGTCCCAGAAAAAGGTCCACAGCGATAGTAAAAAATTGAAGGACAAGTGTCTTGAAACCTCCCTCTTGAAGGAATTTAGGTCATAGGAATGTGGAAATACAGAATCAGGCAGGGAGTTCCAGAGTTTACCAGATAAAAGGTGAATGACTCATTAACTCTTGCATTAGAGAGGTGGACAGAATAGGGGTGAAAGAAATAAAGTTTTGTGCAATGAGGACGCGAGAGGAGAGGAGGCATGCAATTAACAAGATCAGAAGAGCAGTTAGCATGAATATAGCGGTAGAAGATAGGTAGAGATGCAACATTGCGGCGATGAGGGAGAGACTGAAGACAGTCTGCTAAAGGAGATGAGTTGATGAGACGAAAAGCTCTTGATTCCAGCCTGTGTAGAGGAGTGGTATGACTGGAACTCCTCCTGACATGTGAAGTGTACTCCATACATGGATGGATAAGGCCCCTGTACAGAGTTTGCTGCTTGGGGTGAGAAAAAACTGGCGGAGACGTCTCAGAACGCCTAACATCAGAGTAGCTGTTTTAGATAGAGATAAGATGCGAAGTTTCCAGTTCAGATTATACGTAAAGGACAAACCGAGGATGTTTAATGTAGAAGATAGAGGCAGTTGAGTGTCATTGAAGAAGAACGAATAGTTGTCTGGAAGTCTGTGTTGAGTTGATACATGGAGGAATTGAATGTTTGAGACATTGAAGAATACCAAGTTTGCTCTGCCCCAATCAGAAATTTAAGAAAGATCAGAACTCAGGCGTTCTGTGCCTTCCCTGCGTGAAATGTTTTCTTAAGGGTTGGACGTCTATGAAAAGACGTGGGAAAGTGCAGGATAGTATCATATGCGTAGGAAGTTTGGTTTAGGTCATTGATGAATAATATAAAGAGAGTGGGTATCAGGACAGAGCCCTGAGGAACACTACTGTTAATAGATTTAGGAGAAGTGTGACCGTCAACTACAGCAGCAATAGAACGGTCAAAAAGGAAATTTGAGATGAAGTTACAGAGAGAAGGATTGAAGCCGTAGGAGTTTGGAAATCAAAGCATTGTGCCAGACTCTATCGAAAAGCTTTTGATATGTCCAAGGCAACAGCGAAAGTTTCACCAAAATTTATTAAAAGAGGATGACCAAGACTCAATAAGGAATGCCAGAAGATTACCAGTAGAGCGGCCTTG
>NC_087166.1:18123765-18138765 GCF_035594125.1 Scylla paramamosain | reverse complement strand
AACTCCCCTCGTTACTTCTGGCATCTAGGCAAAAGTATCTCCAATAACTTTGCTTCTTCTTTCCCTCGTTTTTTCAACCAAATGGCACCACTTATATCACTTCTATCTCTAAAGCTGAACTCTTCGCTCAGACATTTTCTAAAAACTCTACCTTGAACGATTCAGGGGTTGTTCCTCCCTCTCTTCCACCCTCTGACTACTTCATGCTACCTATTAAAATTATTCGCAATGATGTTTTCCTTGCCCTTGCTTGCCTAAACCCTCGGAAGGCTAATGGACCTGATAGGGTCCCTTCTATTGTTCTCCGAAACTGCGCCTCCGTGCTTGCACTTTGCCAAGTCAAAATCTTTCAACTCTGTCAACAACTATCTTTCCTTCTTGCTGGAATTTGTTTAAATTTAGCCTGTTCCTAAAAAGGGTGACCGTTCTAATCCCTCAAACTACCGTCTTATTGCTTTAATTTCCTGCCTTTTTAAAGTTTTTGAATCTATTCTCAACAGGAAGATTCTTAAACATCTATCACTTCACAACTATCTGATCGTCACTATTGGTTCCGTTAAGGCCGCTTTACTGGTGATCTTCTGGCTTTCCTTACTGAGTCTTGATCATCCTCTTTTAGAGATTTTGGTGAAACTTTTGATGTTACCTTAGACATATCCAAAGCTTTCGATAGAGTCTGGCACAAAGCTTTGATTTCCAAACTACCCTCCTACGGCTTCTATCCTTCTCTCTGTAACTTCATCTCAAATTTCCTTTCTGACCGTTCTATTGCTGCTGTGGTAGACGGTTATTGTTCTTCTCCTAAATCTATTAACAGTGGTGTTCCTTATTGAGGAACCTATTCCTATTATTCATCAATGATCTTCTAAACCAAACTTCTTTCCTTATCCACTCCTACGCTGATGATACCATCCTGCACTTTTCCACGTCTTTTCACAGACGTCCAACCCTTCAGGAAGTAAACAGTTCACGCAGGGAAGCCACAGAACGCTTAACTTCTGATCTCTCTAAAATTTATGATTGGGGCAGAGCAAAATTGGTATTGTTCAATACCTCAAAAACGCAATTCCTCAATCTATCAACTTGACACAACCCTCCAGACAACTATTCCCTCTTTTACAATGACACTTAGCCGGCCACCTCTTGTAGACTGAACATCTTAGGTCTCTCCTGTTTTATAATCTAAACTGGAAAACTTACATTTCATCCCTAGCTAAAACAGCTTCTATGAAGTTAGGCGTTCTGAGATGTTTCCGCCAGTTTTTTCTCAACTCCCCCCAAGCTGCTATCTCTGTAGAATGACCTTATCCATCCATGTCTGGAGTATGCTTCACATATTTGGGGATGTTTCAGTTATACCGCTCTTATAGACAGGGTGGAATAAAATAATTTTCGTTTCATAAACTCCTCTCCTCTGACTGATTGTCTTCAGCCTCTTTCTTATCGCCGTAATGTTGCATCTCTTGCTCTCTTCTACCGCTATTTTCATGCTAACTTCTCTTCTGATCTTTCCATCTGCATGCCTCCCCTCCTCCCACGGCTTCGCTGCAAAAGACTTTCTTCTTTCTCTCTCCCCTATTTTGTCAATCTCTCTAATGGAAGAACTAACCACTATTCTCAATCATTCATCCCTTTCTCTGGTAAACTTGAACTCCCTGCCTCCTTCTTTATTTTCACCTTCCTATGACTTGAAATCCTCCAAGAGGAAGGTATCAAGACATTTATCCTTCATCTTTTTTACCACCATTTCGGACCCTATTCGGGGACCGGCATCTCAGTGGGCTTTTTTTTAAATTAGATTTTTGTTGCCCTTGGCCGGTGTTACTTCTACATAAAAAAAAAGTTAAATCCATCCTTTATAACACCCATTGGGCCATGTATACAATGCCCAACGACTAACTGGTGATTCCAGAACTGCAGACATAACTGCATTAAATAAGGGATGTCATCTTCCCAATCATGGTCAAAGCAGAAGGTCCTTAACATGTTATTTAATGCTTGATGATGACTCTCCAGGGCATCCTGTGAGTGGTAGGCACTAGACAACATGTGACTAATCCACCAGTCAATCATGATCTGTGTAAACCCTACCAAAAGGAGGGTCAACACCCGGAAAAGGGTGGAGAGGAGCCACAGATTGGAGTTGATTAGATTTGCCCAGCACTTGACAGGCGTGGCAACACTTAATAAGAGTGGCTGCACTACCAGCCATACTGTACAACCAAAGATTCAGCAGCAGTCGCTCCACGGTCTTCCTAAATCCCAGGTCCCTAGCTGACGGGCTTTTATGTGTCAGTAGCACCAGTGCCTCTCTAAAAGTGAATGGTACTACGACCTGGAGCAACTCTATTCTATCCTTCTCTTTCCGCAGTGATATAGGATATTGTCCTTCAATATGAACTCCTCCTGACCCTGCAACTCCTAACTGCTCTTTCCTACTTTGGCAAAGTAGAGAGGTCCTCCTGCTGCCCTCCTGTCAACTCAGCAGGTTTCACTTCATTAAGTACCCTACAGGTAGCAGTGGCATGAGGTAGGGGCAGGGCTGAGATCTTGGATGCCCCTCGGCGTCTCCTGCAAAAGCTGAATTGACTAAGACGTCCTTGAGAGGTATTGCTTTCATCAGGCACGCCACCAGCTGTAAACTCAGGTATAGCAAATTGCGGTCCACTAGGTGAACCAGGAGCCACCGTGTCTGGTCCTGGCAGGGGAAGAGCTTGCTCCTAGCATAAGGTGCACCCAACAGGGGAGGAAACACCAACTGACTTAAGAGTCTGCCCACCCTCATCAGTGACCATCAGCATCCCAAACACAACAGACTGGAGTGCATACCGGAGCCCTCAGCCTCCACATCTCAATCCGGTGATCGCCACCTATGGGGAAACGAGCTAGCAACTGAACTAACAAACCCACCCTTCCCAGCCTCATTCTCAGCAACAACCCCAACCAGGTCTAGTGCTTCCAGCGGTGCCTCTGCAATATCCCAGTCAACACTCTGACTTGTGAATGAATCTAACTCCGGCTCACCCAGACACTCGCCAAGAGCGGGACAGGCCTCTGGGCACTCTGCCCAAATTGTGGCATTATTATCTATCCACTGTAAGCTCCTCCTGTGGTGGCTTCGCATTGTTGCAGTCGGCCCCAGGAGTCAGTTGAGCGCCAGTTCCATGGCTTCTCTCATCGACTTTGAGCGAGTCACCACATCCACTGATTCAGGAGTCTCAGCGACTCCCTTTCTTGGACAAGGTCCACTGACTGAGCCGCACCCAGACTCTCCCACCTTCCAGGTCATATCCCAGGAAGATATCTATTAGCAGATCTTCCATTAGCCCCACCCGTGTCTCCGCGTTCACTAGCGGGCATCCAAACTTCACTTTTGCTGTGGCAAAGTTTTCCATGGTATGAATCCCATGGCACAACACTTCTTTATCGGAAATCACTCGCATCCCAGTAATCCTGCATACTGAGTATTGTGCCACAGTATCATGCAATGCACACACTGGGTATCTCATTCTAGCAATCTCAACTGTGCCCACACGCAGGATCCTCCGGCACCAGTCCAAAACAGGCTTCATAGAAGCTTGTGGTGTATTAAATGTCGGCAAGGGGTCAGTTACTCCTACTTTTCCTTTTGTATTACTAAACACCGACTTATGCTCTCACTCTCGAGGTCCTGGTCGGACCAAACTAGCAAAGCCATCAGTTTCTGTGGAGGCTTAGAGGCTGTAGCTGTTATAAGTCTGGGATAATTATACCTGAAATGCCCCACTCTTTTCCAGTATTAGCTGGTAAGATGGTTATTAAACTTGCAATGCGTCAGGTTCCCAGTTGTTCTCCTTTTTGGACTTAGAGGATGTTTGTTGCTAGCAGATCCTCATCTAGTAAACTTATTTCCACTCCCATTACTATTACGGTGGACTCTTGCTGAGTCGGCACCACCGCCGCCTCCAAACAGTTTATCATCTGCTAAACTAGCCCCGACACTTTTCATGTGAGGTACGGGACGGTGATCTAGGACGTGATTATCTCCCCAAGTCTCCTTCAGATTCTTAAACCTCTTCTCCCGGAGGAAAGGTACCATTTCTTTATCGGCTACATTCACAAATTGTTCCATAATTATTAATTCCTTTAACTCTCTATAGGAGGAAGCCCGTTCGCTTGTGATCCACTTCTCGAACAACTCTATGGATCGAGCATGCTCTAAATATGAATCCCCTGGCTGTTTCATTGCCCCTGTGAATCTGTAAGCCTCCAACCGTAGCTAATAGACTCTCAGAATCTCACCTTTAAACTCATCATAATCCGCAAATCCCCAACTGACACTGTCATATACTTCTATCGCTTTGTCCTTTAACATATTGTCGACACAGCCCACCCAACGTTCACAAGGACAATCAGACTCTACAACCTTTTTATCAAATCTTCTGAACTGCTGCAACCCTCTTCACATCAAACTTTGGTATTAACACCAAAGTCTTCACGATCCTGTTCTTCTCAATTTCTTCTTTCTCATACATCCTTGCCTCCTTCTCTGCCTCAAGTCTCTTAATTTCTCTCTCGGCCTCCAGCCTTTTATCTCCCCTAACTTCCTCAGCCTTCTTGCCTTGCCTTCAGCCTCCAGGTCAAGCCCCCTTATCTCCAACTTTAACCTGATCTCTGCAGACATACCTTCTGTCTGGGAAGTTCCACCAATATTGTGAGTGGGACTGATAGTGCGGCCACGGACACTATGTGTATGGTTAGACATTCAAACATCAAAATGAGCCAAATCCACGCTACCAATCCTGACAGACGCTGGGGGCGAGTCACCCAAGCCACCAATCACTCCCTTCATGATCTAGGCTTGGTACAAACAAACAAACAAACAAAAAAAAAAAAAAAAAAAAAAAAATATATATATATATATATATATATATATATATATATATATATATATATATATATATATATATATATATATATATATATATATATATATATATATATATATATATATATATATATATATATATATATATATATATATATATATATATATATATATATATATATATATATATATATTAATAATACTACACGGTCCTCTCCTACGTGACTATGAGAACTTCCAGGAATCCTAGCAAGGTCAGCAATTCTGTTATGGCATCACAACGCTCCTGGCAACGGCTGCCGGTGTAATAAGAATCGGTGACCATTTAGTTTTAAGTGACTAAGTGCGCTCTCAGCCATATTTTTACTACCAGAGTTACAGCGCATTTATTCCCAGCCACAAACTTCCCTTGACTTGAAACTCATGGTCACTTGAACCTACTGCACCGGTGTGAGTCCACTCAAGATCTACCCTACACTCAGGGTTCCCCTTCCTTCTACGAATCCTTGAACAACGTGCCAAACGTAAAATTCGATGCCCCATTTGCGCTCTGCCGTCACGAAGTGAGCATCTCGTTTCTTCTGGTGATGAATTTGGTAGATATATTCGGCTCATAGTTTCTTACTACAGTTTGGCTACTCAGATACATTATTTTCGTAACCTAACTTAACCTAATCTAATCAAACCTAACCAGAGTAGTCAAACCGTCCCAAAAATCCATGAGCCTAATATATCATCAACCGAATTAATTATCAGAACACCGAGGACATGCTCACTCCGCAACGACAAAGCGCAAATCGAGTCGTACGTCTGGCACGCTGATAACGCATACGTAGATTAGGAGGGGGAACTCCGAGTGAAGGGTGAATCTCGAGTAAACTTACACCGGTTGTATTCAGACTTTATGCAGCCCCTCTCTATGGGTCACTTTGGACATCACAAACAACATCCTTTACACTCGGGTCAGCTTCCCCTAGGCTATATCTCATAGACTAGTGCGGGGGAAATACATATGGGTTCAGGCTATTCGTAGGCCATAAAACCATAATCCACAACGTCCCCACGCGTGCCTCGCAACACAGAGTATAAATCCAGAAACATACTCTGACCACTGAAGAACTCAACAGTCACGTGCTAGGAAGGACCACTCTCTCTCCTCAGAATATTACAACACTCAGGCCCCCCCTGTTCAGCTCATCTTAGATCTCTGACTGATCTCATTTTCTACAACTTGACAGGTCAGGAGAGAAAAGAACTGCTAAATGCAAATCTGCACACTACAACGACTAATAAATACTCTGACCATAAATCATGCACACATAGACATCCACAAGTCCAGTAGCATTTAACTAAAAATGAACACGAGACAAAGGAGTCAACTCGACTCAAAACAACAGAACAACACGACCAGGCAGACCACCACCCTCCCGAGGTCGAACATTTCTGAAAGGTAATATGGATTCTGTCCCACAGAGGCTAGCCCCATCCTCTGAATCGATGTCACATGTCTCCTGATTGGCTGCTGCCACCCCACTCTCTCTCTCTCTCTCTCTCTCTCTCTCTCTCTCTCTCTCTCTCTCTCTCTCTCTCTCTCTCTCTCTCTCTCTCTCTCTCTCTCTCTCTCTCTCTCACTCTCTCTCTCTCTCTCCCTAGTGGGAACTGCCTTGTTGTGGTGGGGGGTTTTGCGTGTCCCTATGTCTTGGCAAGCGAGACTACAGGGGGCTTCGGCCCCTGCTTCGCCCTACTTAGGAGGAGAGGGCTACCCATGCTGGCAAGGTCACCTGTGAGGGACCAGTCTAAATGGTTCCCAAAGTCAGAGCCAGTATGGGTCAATGGTGCCGCTCACCAGAGGGACCACCTTTTCAGGTGAAGGGTTGGGTGTCTGGACTGGGATGCGTCGTTGGGGGGAGGTCTTAACTCCGTCGTGGACAAACTTTCGAATCCTGATAACTTATGTAACTTTCCTCCCATGGACGTATGTCCATGTGCAAGGGCGCTGCTCAGACTGCACTGGCCCATCTCTGGATGGGTCACACATGTCTCACTCATGGTTACCTCATGTCCAACCATTCTGTGATGACTGTTTGTTTCGCCTTATAGTGCGACGCTTTCTATTAGGTATTCCGGTCTGGTGTAGCTGCGGGAACAATTTTTTTCGTTGTTGCGATGAGGATGGGACCTTCTAGATGTCGCTGATACTTGGGACATAAGGTTCTTATGTTTGTGGAGAAGGCTGGTCTTTTAAACAAATTACAGATTACCTTTTACCTTTTTTTTTTTTTTTATAAGTAATGTAATATTGGGCAAAATCTTACTTATACACTGGAAGAACATGGCAGCAAGTGAGGAACATAAGAACATAAGAAATAAGGGAAGCTGCAAGAAGCCACCAGGATTACGCGTGGCAGTCCCTGTATGAAATATACCTACCTATTTCCACCTATCATCTCCATCCATAAACACGTCTAATCTTCTCTTAAAGCTCCCTAATGTCTTAGAACTAACAGCATGATTACTGAGTCCGTTCCACTCATCTACCACTATGTTTGAGAACCAATTTTTTCCTATCTCTTTTTTAAGTCTTTTTTTTTTTTTATGTAGAAAGGACACTGGCCAAGGGCAACAAAAATCCAACAAAAAAAATGCCCACTGAAATGCCAGTCCCATAAAAGGGTCAAAGCAGTGGTCAAAAATTGATGAATAAGTGTCTTGAAACCTTCCTCTTGAAGGAATTCAAGTCATAGGAAGGTGGAAATACAGAAGAAGGCAGGGAGTTCCAGAGTTTACCAGAGAAAGGGATGAATGATTGAGAATACTGGTTAACCCTTGCGTTAGAGAGGTGGATAGATTAGGGGTGGGAGAAAGAAGAAAGTCTTGTGCAGCGAGGCCGCGGAACGAGGGGAGGCATGCAGTTAGCAGGATCAGAAGAGTAGTTAGCATGAAAATAGCGGTAGAAGACAGCTAGAGATGCAACATTGCGGCGGTAAGAGAGAGGCTGAAGAGAGTCAGTTAGAGGAGAGGAGTTGATGAGACGAAAAGCTTTTGATTCCACCCTGTCTAGAAAAACAGTATGAGTGGAACCCCCCCCTGACATGTGAAGCATACTCCATACATGGACGGATAAGGCCCTTGTACAGAGTTAGCAGCTGAGGGAGTGAGAAAAACTGGCGGAGACTTCTCAGAACACCTAACTTCATAGAAGCTGTTTTAGCTAGAGATGAGATGTGAAGTTTCCAGTTCAGATTATAAGTAAAGGACAGACCAAGAATGTTTATTGTAGAATAGGGGGACAGTTGAGTGTCACTGAAGAAGAGGGGATAGTTGTCTGGAAGGTTGTGTCGAGTTGATAGATGGAGGAATTGAGTTTTGAGGCATTGAACAATACCAAGTTTGCTCTGCCCCAATCAGAAATTTTAGAAAGATCAGAAGTCAAGCGTTCTGTGGCTTCCCTGCGTGATATGTTTACCTCCTGAAGGGTTGGACGTCTATGAAAAGACGTGCACAAGTGCAGGTTGGTATCATCAGCGTAGGAGTGGATAGGACAAGAAGTTTGGTTTAGAAGATCATTAATGAATAATAATAAGAGAGTTGGTGACAGGACAGAACCCTGAGGAACACCACTGTTAATAAATTTAGGAGAAGAACAGTGACCGTTTACCACAGCAGCAATAGAACGGTCAAAAAGGAAACTTGAGATGAACTTACAGAGAGAAGGAGAGAAACCGTAGGAGGGTAGTTTGGAAATCAAAGCTCTGTGCCAGACTCTATCAAAAGCTTTTGATATGTCTAAGGCAACAGCAAAAGTTTCACCAAAATCTCTAAAAGAGGATGACCAAGACTCAGTAAGGAAAGCCAGAAGATCACCAGTAGAGCGGCCTTGATGGAACCCATACTAGCGATCAGATAGAAGGTTGTGAAGTGATAGATGTTTAAGAATCTTCCTGTTGAGGATAGATTCAAAAACTTTAGATAGGCAGGAAATTAAAGCAATAGGACAGTAGTTTGAGGGATTAGAACGGTCACCTTTTTTAGGAACAGGTTGAATGTAGGCAAACTTCCAGCAAGAAGGAAAGGTAGATGTTGGCAGATAGATCTGAAAGAGTTTGACTAGTCAAGGTGCAAGCACAGAGGCACAGTTTTGGAGAACAATAGGAGGGACCCCATCAGGTCCATAAGCCTTCCGAGGGTTTAGGCCAGCGAGGGGACGGAAAACATCATAGCGAAGAATTTTAATAGGTGGCATGAAGTAGTCAGAGGGTGGAGGAGACGGGGGAACAAACCCAGAACCATCCAAGGTAGAGTTTTTAACAAAGTTTTGAACGAAGAGTTCAGCTTTAGGAATAGATATGATAGCAGTAGTGCCATCTGGTTGAAACAGAACCAGATTCCTAAATGGGTTGAACCCATTTCTTGTTCTATCCTGGTTCCTGATCCTAAGAATTTTGCTTACATCCCCCTTGTTATAACCCTTTTACCACTTAAAGACTTCTATCAGGTCCCCTCTTAACCTACGTCTCTCTAAAGAATGTAAATTTAACAGCTTCAGTCTCGTTTCATAAGTTATACTCCTCATCCCCTGTATCTGTATCCCCTGTATCCCTGTAGTCATTTTCCTCTGCACTGATTCTAATAGACCTATATCTTTCCTGTATTGTGGGTACAGAACTGCACAGCGTAATCTAAATGAGGTCTGACCAGCGCAAAGTATAACTTTAATATTACTTCGGGCCTTCTACTTTTAACACTCCTAAAAATGAATCCTAATACCCTATTTGCCTTGTTTCTGGCCTCTATGCATTTCTCTCCTAGACGGAGTTCAGAGCTAACTATAACTCCTAAATCTTTCTCGAACCCTATACCTACCAGAGTTTGGTTGTTTATTGTGTGCCTACTGTGTGGATTTCCTCTACCTACGCTAAGTACTTTGCATTTGTTGATATAAAACTGCATCTCTCATCTGTCCGTCCATTCATTCATCTTATCTAAATCTGCCTGCAAGGCAATGGCATCCGATTCTGCCTTAATTAATCTACCTATCTTTGTGTCATTTGTAAATTTACTAACATCACTATTTATTCCACTATTCCATTATTCCATATTGATATATATTAAAAACAACAATGGTCCTAATACTGATCCCTGTGGCACCCCACTAATTACATGAAGCCACTCGGATTTAGAGTCGTTTATTACAACAACTCTTTGTCGCCTGTTGCTTAGCCATGACCTTATCCAGCCTAACACCTTCCCATCTATCCTGTCTGCCCTAACCTTTCTCAGGAGCCTCTGATGGGGTACCTTGTAAAAAGCTTTATTAAAGTCCAGATATATGATGTCATAACTATCACCATTAAGTACTGCCTCGTACACTTTACTGTAAAGCCTAACAAGTTCGTCAGACAAGACCTCCCGATCGTGAAGCCATGCTGTGACTGATTTATCAAGTTATGTTTGTCTAAATGCTCCCTGATGTTCCTCGCTATTATTGATTCTAATATTTTGCCTACAATGGAAGTTACGCTGACGGGTCTATAATTAGACGCTAAAGTTTTATCTCCTCTCTTAAAGATGGGTACTACATTAACCTGCCTCCACATTACTAGTACCTCACCTAATTGAAGTGATTTCCCAAAGACAGAAAATAACGGCTCACTTATAACCTCTTTACATTCCTTAAGTACTCTGGGATATATTTCATCTGGTCCTGGTGTCTTGAACTTTTTTTTTTTCCTCTCTATCTCCTGTTCCAATATCTACTTAGTTATGGAAATATGTCAGCTTCCCATTCTCATCTGCTCTAAATATTTGTTCACTATTTGGTGAGCAAGTTTTCCTGGGTGAAGATAGTTAAAAATACTCATTCAGAATTTTACAAATATCCTCCCCAGAACTAACCAGCTCCTCATTTGCTGCCTTTAATGGACCTATAGTATCCTTATTCTTCGTTCTGTATACCTGATGAAATCCCTTTGGGTCTGTCCTCGCCTGGCTGCTACCTTTAATTCATAATTGCTCTTAGCTTTCTTCGTTAACCTCCTGACTGTTTTAATTCATTATATTGTGGCCTTAAAACCTCTTCATCTGCTCTTAATCTCTTATATATATTTATCTTCCGCCCTATATAATGTTTTAACCTAGCAGTCATCCATTTAGAGTTCTTTTTCTGTGATCTTATAGCTCTCTACGGGATGTTTGCTAACTAAGGTCAACTTTATGATGACCTGTATGCAATATATCTACGAAATATTTATACAACTCGTATACATTTACTTCCCCTAATCCCCTGAACTCGGCCCCATCCATCCTCTCCACTCCCTCATCTACTCGCCTCGAGTAGATGAGGGAGTGGCTGCTACCTTTAATTCATAATTGCTCTTAGCTTTCTTCGTTAACCTCCTGACTGTTCTAATTCATTATATTGTGGCCTTAAATCTCTTCATCTGCTCTTAATCTCTTATATATGTTTCTCTTCCGCCCTATATAATATTCTAACCTAGCAGTCATCCATTTAGAGTCGTTTTTCTGTGATCTTATAGCTCTCTACGGGATGTTTGCTAAGGTCAACTTTATGATAACTTGTATGCAATTTATCTACGAAATATTTATACAACTCATATACATTTACTTCACCTAACCCCCTCAACTCGGCCCCTTCCATCCTCTCCACTCCCTCATCTACTCGCCTCGACTTCACCTCCCCCATTTCAGCATGGCCTGACCCTCTAACATACTCACACCTATCTTCCCCTCTTTCTCTCTTGCGCTTCTTCCGGACACATCTTCCCTCCTCTTGTCCTACACCCTCATCTCTCTCATCCTGCCTTATCTCTCTCTCAACTCCGTCCCGGACCTGACTTCACCTTGCATCCGTTGTCAGTCAACTCCATGGAGGTACCTTTTTCACTAGTGTTTTTGCTTCTAAAGGTTTCTTCCCATTTTAATTTGTACCTAATTTCTCAATGGTCACTGTTACCTAGCTGTCCTCCAAACTCTAACTGCGTGACTGCTTCCTCCCTGTTAGTAAGAAATAAATCTAGAATATTGTTCCCCTCTGTAGGTTCTACGACTACCTGTTTTAAAAAATCATCCTGAATTACCATAAGAAATTCATGTTTCCTTGTTACCCACTATCAGGTTCCAGTCAATATTCCTGAAATAAAAATCTCCTCCCACATATACCTGACTGTACCTTCCTGCTTTATTTATTTCCTTCCACAGTGGTGTTAATTTCCTTTATACTGTTCGGTGGCCTGTACAATACTCACAGTACTACTGACTGTGATCCTTCCTTAATATCTACCCATATTGACTCTGTTTTGCTATCTGTTTTAATTTTACTGTTAATACAACACTGTAATGTGTCCCTAACGTATAACGCGACGCCTCCTCTTCTCCTGTTTTCCCTCTCTTTATAGAACCGTGTATAACCATCTGTCTTAACCTCTGGATTAAATACTTTCCCTGACATATCTAACCAAGTTTTTGTTAAAGCAATTGTATCAACGTTCTTTACACACGTTATTCCTCTAAGTAAGTTTATTTTGTTCAAAATACTTCTACAATTTGCGTAGTAAACACTTAAGCTATTTCTCACCTTCACTGAGCTAGTTACCTTTCTAAATTTAAGTAATTTGTCCTTCGTTTTGATCTCACAAGCCCTTCTGCTTTCCTGACTAACGAAAAAAGCGCTGGAATGCATTTACCTCCCGCTCGAGTGTTCCGGCCAAACTCTTGAACACCCTGGCGTGATAAATGCACTCCATCCCTGGCGTACAAGGTGTCCCTAACATAGAGGAGGTCCCAGTTGTCGATGAACGTCCATCCATTACTCTTACAATGATTCGCAAGCCTGTGATTCACTGTAATATCCCTGGACAGACACTCAGCACCAACTTCCCTCCTCGGCAAGACACCACACACCACAGGGATCCCTCCCTTGTCCCTAATCCTGTCCAAAGCCTGTCGAAACCTCCCGAACAGTTCCTCACTCCTGACCTTACGAAGGTCATTCCATCCCGCGCTGAGAAAAACCATGGGCTTGGTCCCATCATTTTCCAAGCACGTGTCTAGCCTATCAGCTTCTCTCCCTATCCCAGCCCCCGGCAGACACACCCTCGACCTACGCTTCCTATTTCTGGCACAAAACACACTATCTAAGTACCTAACCTGACTATCACCAAGCACAAGCACTCTACCTTGGGGCAGGGTAACTGCGTCTGCCCCCTCCTTCTTGTCTCCTCCTGCCATGTCCAACTCCTCCTCCTTCACTTCCTCCAGCACACTAAAGGGATTCTTCGTTTCCACGCAAGGCGCTCTGAGGACCTTCAGCCTCTTGGCTCCCCTGCACACAACCAACCACTCCGTAGGGCACGACTCTCCCACAGATACGGAGATCCTCTCACAGAACTCAACCTGCAGGTCTGAGATCCTCTCACGAAACTCAGTCTGCACCTCCGAGATCCTTCGATAGAACTCAGGCTCCATCTCTGAGACCTTCGCAACGAAGGCCTCGAGAACAGGAGAACTAACACGACCAGACGACTTAGCAACACAAGGCGCCATGTCTACACTAGCAAGCTATATTAGTGTCAGGTCACCGGTCACTAAAACACGTCCGTTCACTAGGAACCCTGACCTGAGACTGAGGGAAGACACGTAACGAACAATGTTAGGTCTTGGGGCCTGAGTCAGTGGGGTCAGTGACTTGGGCACGTAATGAACAATGCAAGATATTTGGGTTAGTTAGGTCAGTTTCTTGGGCACGGAACGAACAACGACAGACACAGTGGTCTGGGTAAGTGGGGTCAGTAATTCCTCACTTTAATTTAAATTAAATTAAATTAAGGAACTAAGATATCATAATACCAACCCTCTTATTTATTTATTTATTTATTTTTATGGCTCTTCCCATTTCTTTTTTATGTTTTCTTTCAGAGTGTTCTCTTGACATTTTTGCTATACTTATAACTTTGCTTTTAATACCGATATTTTAATAACTGGAATCTCTGTCACTTTTAAAGGTTTGTAGTGGCACCATATGACCGCAATGTTGCGGTGCCATATATAAAATCTCTCTCTCTCTCTCTCTCTCTCTCTCTCTCTCTCTCTCTCTCTCTCTCTCTCTCTCTCTCTCTCTCTCTCTCTCTCTCTCTCTCTCTCTCTCTCTCTCTCTCTCTCTCTGTTATCTGTCACTATCATCTGCTAGATGAAGAGAGAGAGAGAGAGAGAGAGAGAGAGAGAGAGAGAGAGAGAGAGAGAGAGAGAGAGAGAGAGAGAGAGAGAGAGAGAGAGAGAGAGAGAGAGAGAGAGAGAGAGAGAGAGAGAGAGAGAGAGAGAGAGAGAGAGAGAGAGAGAGAGAGAGAGAGAGAGAGAGAGAGAGAGAGAGAGAGAGAGAGAGAGAGAGAGAGAGAGAGAGAGAGAGAGAAACGAATGAAGAAAATCAAGAAAGATCATAGAACACTCACAAATTAAGCAAAGGGCCTACAGACACAGTAAGTTTACCCTCCCCCATCAGAATATATATATGTATATATATATATATATATATATATATATATATATATATATATATATATATATATATATATATATATATATATATATATATATATATATATATATATATATATATATATATATATATATTGTGAGGGGCTAGTAAAAGAGAGAGAGAGAGAGAGAGAGAGAGAGAGAGAGAGAGAGAGAGAGAGAGAGAGAGAGAGAGAGAGAGAGAGAGAGAGAGAGAGAGAGAGAATGTGATGCCAGATAGGCGATGGATGTCTACCCCTCCCTCCTAAGTTACATTAAATTCAACAGGCTCCTTCCTCGTCTCCTTCCCCTCTCAATTTCGCCCACTTTCCTTTGTCCCCCCTGAGTTGGACTTAATACATAATGGAGAGGAAGGGTTGTCTCACCCATGCATTTATGAGATCCTTTCTACCTCCTTTGAGTTATGTGTAACGATTTTTAGAAGTTACCCTCTATGGTGAGAAGCGTGGCGCGGACCTCCACGCACTCCATCCCTACCCCATTCTTTCCCTTTCCACGCACCACATGAGTCACTGCCTAAGAATAGGTGCAAGATATGTTTCTCAAGCCAGTCGGCCCAGGAGGATTGTTGAGGAAGGCCGTAC
>NC_087166.1:18103765-18118765 GCF_035594125.1 Scylla paramamosain | reverse complement strand
AATAAAACACGAATCTCCTAATCTTAATAAATACTTTATCAGTTCTAAATTGTAACGATTGATAGATTGGTTTAGGCTTCTTCGTTTTGTGGAATTAGGAATTCTCAATTTCTTTCTAATATAGATTTTATGTCGCGAGTCTGCAGCCGCATCCTTTCCTTGTTCCTTGGAAAAAGTGGAGTAAATAATCAATATTTCAAGCGTCTAAATATTTCGCATGTAATTTGTTTCTAAATTCGCACTTCTGAAAACAATATTCATTGTCTGTGAATTTCGTCTGTATATTTTATTTTGAAATCCACACATAAGAATTTAAACACCTGACCATGGCAGTTGGTCTGCAGGTGTAATCTCAGTAGGGCACATAGTGTCTCTGGAGGGTCAAGAGGCTTGCACCATACTCTCTGATCCACCCTGCAGCAGAGAAGACCACGTCGTATGGCTTGCGTCACAACGCAAGAAAACCCGAGCTGCCTTATCCCACTACCATATTGTGCGGGTGGTGGACTCGTCACGTGCAACGGCCACATCCATCTTCGTTAAAAAGGCCCGTACACATTATGTATCATGATGCGCATCGTGTTGAATGGATGTGTTGAAAAAGTCATTTTTCAACACGAAAGCGCATCACCAACGTGTTGCTGGGTCGGCTCGATTTTCAAATTGCAGCTCAGTGATGCATGACCAGTCAGAGCGACAGGACGTCCGGTCACGCTCCGCTCCAGCGCCGATGGCTCTCGAATCTCCACCACCCGCCATACCCTTTGAGTGGACAAGGGCCAACACCCAACATTTCATTGAATTGCTCAAGGAACATCCATCTGTTTGGAACATCAAGTCCAAGCAGTATAAAATGAGAAACGTCAGAAGTGCAAGCTTGGAAACAATAAAAGAAAGCGTAGTGTAGCCTCCAGACGAGCTCCTGGTGATATGCTGTCCCGAAAGCTGGTGTCCTGCTTACAAATGTAGGGTTCAATTTTTGTCAGCAATTTATAGAATGCAGGGATTGGCATTCTTGTGTAATTTTCGAAGTCTGTTGGATTTTCGACCTGTAGCTCCATAAATATTTGATTGAAGCTTCCCTTCAGATGTCGCCGAGAAAGCCATTGCTTACACCACAAGGCTCTACGTTTCTTCCTCCTCAAAAGTTTCTTTTTTGCTGCACACAGAGCAACTACACTCCATAGTAGAGTCTCCTGGCAGATTCCATCATCGGCGCACATCCTCCCCGCATGAAAGTTGAACTCTCACTGAGCAGCTGGCGCGCGAGAAGTTGCCGAGAACAATGTGAGCAGTGATGCAGTACAGTTTGGCCGCTAGTAATTTTTTTCAACACCACTACTGCATCACGTGGCTGATACATGATGCATAATGTGTACCAGGCTTTAGGGCATCATGGTGGTCAGAACTGCCAACGAGACCCAGCATGTGGCAGTAGGGAATCTCTCTCTCTCTCTCTCTCTCTCTCTCTCTCTCTCTCTCTCTCTCTCTCTCTCTCTCTCTCTCTCTCTCTCTCTCTCTCTCTCTCTCTATCTATCTATCTATCTATCTATCTATCTATCTATCTACCTATCTATCTATCTATCTCTGACAAACACACACACACACACACACACACACACACACACACACACACACACACACACAGGGTCGGCTTACAATCAAGAATGTGTAATTTAAGTTCCGGGAGACGGGGAGGCAGATGGGCGAGTCTAATGTGTAGCTTTTGTTCACCTAGGAACAAGTACTTACATAATATAAGCCAACGTGTTATGTATTTGTAGTCTCACTCTTCCCCAACGATCGATCACTGTGAGCACTGAGATGTTGCCATTGAGGACCAGGGAGCTGTACTGCGAGACCAGTAGTCGATCATAAGTGAATAGCACATTGTTTATTTGTCTCATTCTGTTTATACGGGCTTTCCATTTGGCAACTCACATTTACGATTATTACCCATGCCGAGAAAATGGGATATGTTCATTTTGAAACATATCTCTATCCCCGTATGTAACGATACTATTCTGATTGTGTATACATACTTGAAAAAAAAAAAAAGTCACTCAAAACGCTCGTGATAGCATGATGAAACAGAGAAAAATCGATATTGTTTATGCTGTGTTGATAATATGATTGTTCTGAGTGATGGTCTTAATTCCCTTTGCGATAATTATCTCACTTACGTGAAACTTATCTACCTCCGACGCTTCGTAGGGTAATCCAAGACGCAAGCCATCAGTACTCTCCTCAGCCTGGAAAGGGTAACAGTGTCGTTATTTATCATGTTCGCATGTTTTGAAAACTGGTCTAATCCTAAGACATTAAAGGTGACGTCAGTCTAACATCGTAACAGTTGGACATATGCATTAACTATGTTCGTACTTAAGTTCATATTATTCTTCCTACAGAAGTTGCAGTTCCCCTGAAAACAACCTCTCTATTAAATACTATAACTTGCTTTGTATTTTTTTTTATTTTTTTATGTAGAAGGGCACCGGCCAAGGGCAACAAAATTGCAATCAAAAAAAAAAAAAAAGACCCACTATGGTGCCGATACCCGAAAACAGTCGAAAGCGGTAGTCAAAAATTACAGGATAACTGTCTTCAAACATTCTTCTTAAACTCTTTCAAATTATAGGAAGGTGGAGATACGGACGCATGCAGGGAGTTCCAGAGTATACTTGAGAAAGGGATGAATGAGAATACTCATTAAGTCTTGCATCAGAGAGGTAGAAAGGATAAGGGTGAGAGAAAAAAAGAAAGTCTTGTCGAACGAGGTCGCTGGAGGAGGGGGAGGCATGCATTTAGCAAGATCAGAAGAGCAGTTAGCATGAAAATAGTGATAGAATATAACAAGTGATGCAACATTGCAACAATGAAAAAAACGCTGAAGACATTCAGTCAGAGGAAAGGAGTTGATAAAAACAAAAATCTTTTCATTCTACCCTGTCTAAAAGAGATGTATGAGTGAAACCACGTCCACACATGTGAAGCATACTTTGTACATGGGCGAATAAGGCCTATGTACGGAGTTAGCAGCTGGAAGGTTGAGAAAAACTGGCAGAGTCGACTTGCAACACCTAACTTCATAGAAGCTGTTTTAGCTAGAGATGAGATGTGGTTTCCAATTTAGATTGTAAATAAAGAACAGACAGAGGATATTTAATGTAGAAGAGGGAGGGACAGTTGAGTGTCATTGAAGAAGAGGGGATTGTTGTCTTGAAGGTTGTGTTGAGTTGACAGATGGGGGAATAGAGCTTTTGAGGCAGTGAACAATACTAAGTTTGCTCTGACTCGGTCAGAAATTTTAGAGAGATCAGAAGTCAGGCATTTTGTGGCTTCACTGTTTGAACTGTTTACTTCCTGAAGTGTTCTACGTCTACAAAACGACGTGAAAAAATGCAGGGTGATATCATCAGCGTAGGAGTAGATAAGACAAGAAATTTGGTTTTGATGACCTTTGATGATAAACTGGAAGAGAGTGGTTGACAGGACAGAATCCTGAGGAATATCACTGTTAACAGATTTAGGAGAAGAATAGCGACCGTCTACCACAGCAGCAATGGAACGGTAAGAAATGAAACTTGAGATGAAGTTACAATAAGAAGGATAAAAGGCTTAGGAGGGTAGTTTGGAAAATAAAGGTTTGTACCAGTTTATGAAAAGCTTTTGATATGTCTATGGTAACAACAATTGTTTCACCAAAATCTCTAAAATATTCAGTAAGGAAAGCCACAAGATCACCAGTAGAGGCCTTGACGGAAACTATACTGACGATCAGGTAGATGGTTGTGAGGTGATAGATATTTCAAAATGAGGATAGATTCAAAAACTTTAAATAGGCGGGAAATTAAAGCAATAGGACGGTAAGATGGTCACAGCTAGATTATTGTTAAGTTCCCCCTGATCCAGTGCTGGGAGTAATTGTAGTTTCAGTAATGAAATATGCCGGCGAAATATGCCAGAGCATACATTAACGCACCCCCAACGCGCGCACACACACACACACATACACACACACACATTATACGGAATCCTCTTTACAATGACAGGAAGTTTTGAACAGATAGGTATTTCCGAATCTTCCTGATGAGGGAAGACTCAAAAGCTTTAGTAAGACAGAAGATCAATGCTTTATGTAGGTAATGTGAGAAAATGGAGCGGCCTCCGTTCTTAGAAAATGGTGGAATGTAGGCAAACATGCAGCAAAAGGAAAAAAAAGAGGGTGCTCATAGGCACACTAGACACAAAAGTTTGAGCAAAGAGAGCATACGGAAATACTATTACATGAAAGTTAGGGTGGACTCCAACTGGCCATAAGCCTTTAAAGGTTCGAGAGCAAAGGGAACTTTGAAAACAGTATTGCAAAGAATTTGTAACGCATGCATAATCAGAGTGCGGAAATTAATCACGAATTTTATTTATTTATTTATTTATTTATTTATTTATATTGTCAGGTTATTTGCCGAGCTTACCCTGAAAAGGAACATGTTTTCCGTTTTTCTTCTAAACACATCTTTATTCTTAGTTATAAGTTCGTTTAAGGCTTATTTACTCATTTTGTATCTTGTAGTATTATTCTCTTCATAATTTAAGTTCTTTATATCCATGTATATGTAAGGGAAAAGGTGTATTTGAGGTGGAATGGGTTGAGGCGAGAGGCGATACATGTGTGCCTCACGTACCTAAGTCAGCAAATTATTCAGAAAACAGAAAGGCCCTGAGGGAGAAGAGAGGGGTGGCGTTCTCATAGGATAAATTTGGGTGGTGCTGTGGTAATTGAGCGGGCATGTCTCCACATGCCCGTTCACGGTATTAGTGATGTGGTGGTATAACCCTGATGTGCAAAATCAGGTTGGTCAGTCTTTTGTGGTACCTAGAGCTCTTGTCCGCTGAAAATGGGTTGGTGAGTGGTGTCGGTGACGTAACGCTGAGGGGCAGCGTCGGGACTGAGCTATTTTGTGGTTGGGGTTGTGGTGGTGATGTGAAGTTATTGGTATCTTTGGGGGTGGTGTTATGGTGCTATAAGTGAACCATGGTGATGGGGGTGCTTTCTTGTGAGAGTGAGAGCTTTTCTGGCAATAAATTTAACATTTAAGATTCTCAATATTTCAGAAATTGTGTATGTAGTTAACCCGCCTGTCTGCGGAACGGATGGAAAATAGCCCGGCCTATCCGATTTTTTTTTTTTTTTCAAAATAAAATAAAATTCTAAACAACAGATAGTTTTAGGAAATTATTGATAAGGAATGACATGTTTAAAAATCTGTAAAGAAAAAAATGTCTGTTCTATAATATTTTGTACGTTTATTTTGATCGTTAGCGTAATAATATGACCTTTAGCGAAACAATATGACAACAGACGAAAATTAGTGATCAATGAGCTCACTGCCAATGGCCACCCCCTTGCCAGCCGTACGATAAGTTTTCCGTGTACATTTGTGTTTGTGTGTGTGTGTGTGTGTGTGTTTAGGTATATATTTTTAGTATAGTCATTATTCTCTTTCCTGCAGTATTTCACATAAAAATACAGGAACATATGACTCATAAAGATAACAGGATACATGTCGCTAATCGGCCGCTCCTGTCTGATCAATCAAAATCAGGCAGTGTGATCAGTGTTTGTTTGTGTGTGTGTTGTATTTTCTCTTTTGCATTATCTCACGGTAAAATTGTAAAGATATAATGTGAGTGCTAAGTAAGTGCAGTAGTTCGGTTTAATTTAGTGTCGACACGATACGTGAAAAAAAAAAATCTACCAAAAAGTCACACTAATTTCAACTAATATGCAAGATGGTTATATGGAGCATTTCAGCGATAGGAGGCATAATATTTTCGAAGGGTGGTTCTCTCTCTCTCTCTCTCTCTCTCTCTCTCTCTCTGAGACATGGTAATCCCACTATTGTCGGAGAGGTCGGGTGTCAGTGGCTACATCGGAAGTGATTTCAGGCGGGAGTTGCCATGGCAACTGACTTATACCCTCCACTCCACAACCGCCTCAACCCAACCCATATCAGCTGATTTAATGGAAATGGATTTCAAGATCATGACTGACAAGTTCATCACCAAAGCTCTATATACATGCTACCCTTGAAACCAGAAGATAAGGGTCTTATGTCAGTATGGGATGGGAGAGAAAATTCTCAACTCATATTTTTTTCATTATTGTTTTTACCAAACTTTTACGAATATATTTGAGTTTTGAAACTACTGCCGAGTCAAAAAGTGTGAACCCAAATACCCTATCGAGTTTCTGAGGTGAAATACGGCAGATAATATAGAATGCCATTCTCTGACCGTTGGTTGTAATGTATAAAATTTCTCGCTGTAACTCTCTCCACTCGCCAGCTTTCTTGCTCTTAGTGTGGCCATAGCCTAGAGAGAGAGAGAGAGAGAGAGAGAGAGAGAGAGAGAGAGAGAGAGAGAGAGAGAGAGAGAGAGAGAGAGATGCAGGCTGCAGTCAATCAGGATTTAGCCGCTCGTGACGTCACTGCAGTGGTTGGAGGAGGGGCGATGGGGCTAGCTAGTTACCCTCCGCGAAATAAAAACCTTGCAACTTTTCGTAAATATGCACTGCAGCGTCCAGGCGAGAGCTTATCAGCTTACGTGACTTGGTGCATTTACTGGATGTATGACTGTTTAGTGCTTATAATGGACTCTACAGACACAGTCCCTGACTTTATAGACGAATTTGGTGGATGTGATAGGTGACGAAGCTGGTCCTGCCATGGAATATGAAAGTGACGAGGAAGTGGACAATGACATAGATTATGAAGAGTGGGTCCCGGGTTGAAATAGCAAGACATTAGTATTAACAGGTAAACTACAGGAATAAGAAATCACGGTAGAGAAACCATTGAGAAACTTAGATATAGAGAAGTCCATAACATGGAACAATTGTATGGAAGGTAGACCAACTGCGAACATACCCAGTGTTGCATAATGTTTAAGTGGAGATGCAAGGTCAGTAAATTCAGAAGAAATTGCATGAGACTTGTTCATAACCTCTGATATGATTTCCAATCTTGTGCACCATACTCACCAGAAAATTGAAGGTATAATTGCAGAAATTTCTCAGAGGCCTTCAGATAATGATAAACTCTCATCACGCAGATTGTATTGAAATTATTATTATTATTATTATTATTATTATTATTATTATTATTATTATTATTATTATTATTATTATTATTATTATTATTATCATAATTTATTTATTTATTCTATTTACTTTTTTTATGGGGGGGGGCGTTGGGGGGATTTGCTGTATGCACGTGGTTTATGAAGCGTTTGGTCATCCTGTATTTTGTGCAGTAATGTTTGTGAATAGTTTTGAATTTTTACATGCAAGCCTATCTTTCGACAACGTTGATATCAGACATCAGAGATGGCTATATGACCGGTTTGTTGCAGTCAGGGATCTTTTTAAAAATTTTTGATCACCATACCTGTTCAGTGTGGGAGCCAAGTGACTTCTTGACCATTGATGAAACCTTATATTCTTGTAGGAATCAAATAAGATTCAGGCAGTATAATAAGAGCAAACTTAAACGATATGGGCCTGTTGCATAAATATCTGAACGTGGTAAAAATTGCATTCACCTGGACGATATTATTTTCGGATAAACCTTTTGATGAGCCTGGACCCCACTACATCCGTGGTTCATTTTCAACAGTGAAGGTTCTTGTATATCAGATACAAGAATTTTTAGACCTTAGTGGTAGGGTAATAAGACTAGATAGACTGAATACCAGCCTAGAGTTGTTTAAGTGCCTTTAGACACAAGGTATTATAGGCGTAGGTACTATAAATTGCATGAGAAAAGGCATACCAGCAGAGATAAAGGCCATCACTAGAAGAAAGAGGTTACACCAAGTGTACTTGAATAAAGATAATGAGGAAATGACGAAATTCTTATATATAGTACCCACCAAAAGTAAAAGTAAGAAAAAAAGTATTGCTTCTCAGTACAATCCACTCTGTAATATTCGGAATTACCAAGAATGACGGTGCAAGAAATCCAACCAAATATAAATTGCATGATTTCACTAAGGAAGGACCTAACATAATAGATTAGAAAATAAATTTTCATTCAGTGCACACAAAATTTTGCATATGGACAGTGAATGTTTTCTGCACAGTAAGGGTAAATTCAGACAGCTTATTTAATCAAAACTAATGTTGATCCTAGAAAATGTACATCACTTGCATGAGGCTGGAACTTAGTGAAGGCAAATTGAAAGGAGAAAATCTGAGGTTTGTTCTTTTATGTGAATTACAATGTTATCAGTAAGATGGATGTTGGGACATGTAAGACAGGTAGAGGAAGCCGCGACATAAGTAACACACGAGAATAAAAAGAGCAATAGGTGTCACGCTTCCCTAGATTTGGCTTACGGTCCAGACAAAAAAAAAAAAAAAAAAAAATCGACAAAAAAAAAAAAAATACTATTCGCTGTCAAGTTTGTCATAAACACTCATTTGATCAACATTTAAATAAAATTTGTGCAAAATACCATAATGATGGACCCAATCAATGAGAATTCTGCCTTCAATATTGAAAAGGATTATACTCTTTAGGATAAAATGCTCACAAAATATTGTATACAGAAAATTACCAATTTACAATAATCTCTCTCTCTCTCTCTCTCTCTCTCTCTCTCTCTCTCTCTCTCTCTCTCTCTCTCTCTCTCTCTCTCTCTCTCTCTCTCTCTCTCTCTCTCTCCCTGTGTGTGTGTGTGTGTGTATATATATATATATATATATATATATATATATATATATATATATATATATATATATATATATATATATATATATATATATATATATATATATATATATATATATATATATATATATATATTGCTCTTCTAGACAGGGTGGAATCAAAAGCTTTTCGTCTCATCAACTCCTCTCCTCTAACTGACTGTCTTCAGCCTCTCTCTCACCGCCGCAATGTTGCATATCTAGCTGTCTTCTACCGCTATTTTCATGCTAACTGCTCTTCTGATCTTGCTAACTGCATGCCTCCCCTCCTTCCGCGCCCTCGCTGCACAAGACTTTCTTCTTTCTCTCACCCCTATTCTGTCCACCTCTCTAATGCAAGAGTTAACCAGTATTCTCAATCATTCATCCCTTTCTCTGGTAAACTCTGGAACTCCCTGCCTGCTTCTGTATTTCCACCTTCCTATGACTTGAATTCCTTCAAGAGGGAGGTTTCAAGACACTTATTCATCATTTTTTGACCACTGCTTTGACCCTTTTATGGGACTGGCATTTCAGTGGGCATTTTTTTTTATTAGATTTTTGTTGCCCTTGGCCAGTGTCCTTCCTACATAAAAAAAAAAAATAAAATATATATATATATATATATATATATATATATATATATATATATATATATATATATATATATATATATATATATATATATATATATATATATATATATATATATATATATATATATATATATATATATATATATATATATATATATATATATATATATATATATATATATATATATATATATATATATATTATGAAATCTTGATACTGTACTGTATTTTCATACCTATTGATAGTCAGGGCAGGAAAGGAAGTTCCTAAGTGATGAATCATGCATCAGGCCTGTTCTAGAGTAAGGTGAGGGAGGGGGTTTGGGAGCGAAAATTAAATCGGTTTCATAGGTATGTTTGTGATTTAACATAATAAGAAAATTTTTGCCTATATATGGTGTTTTGATCGTTTTCATGATAAAGAAATTGTGATAAATAAAATAAAAAAATGTTAATAGCCATAATTATATCAACTTTTTTTTTTTATAGTCACTACCGTTAGTTTACTTAATGGATTGGAATTATTCACGTTGACGCTTCAATTGGATCTTAGCGCGTCCCCACAATTAGTCTGATATAACGGGTTTACCGTGTGTGTGTGTATATATATATATATATATATATATATATATATATATATATATATATATATATATATATATATATATATATATATATATATATATATATATATATATATATATATACATAAAATGCAGGGAGAGAGAGAGAGAGAGAGAGAGAGAGAGAGAGAGAGAGAGAGAGAGAGAGAGAGAGAGAGAGAGAGAGAGAAAAATAGAAAATGGATTTTGACTTACAACAAACATCCATTTCAATATTTATCTCTATATCTAATTTGGGCTCAAATCACAACAGATTCTACAAACTTGTAGAAGCAATCATTGGCTTTATCATCTCGTATAAATTTCAATGTTTTTTCCTTACAATTACGAATAAATACTTTTGAATTATTATTTTGTAGTTGCCTATTTTGCATTAAAATTTAAGTACTAAATGAAACCACTTCCAAAAGGGCGGAGTTTGGAGAAAGTGTTTGGTGGGATACATGTGAGTTGGATCCCAAGTGCAGATCCTGGTAACACTTTTTTTTTTCAGTGCGGCTATAACTCTCTTAGCTAAGTAAGCATTGGAAACCCACAGTAATATTCATAACATCTAGTTGTAGGTTCATAATGCTCTCTCTCTCTCTCTCTCTCTCTCTCTCTCTCTCTCTCTCTCTCTCTCTCTCTCTCTCTCTCTCTCTCTCTCTCTCTCTCTCAAAATTTTTGAAATAATAGTAATAATAGCAATAATAATAATAATAATAATAAAAATACTACTACTGCTACTACTACTACTACTACTACTACTACTACTACTACTACTACTACTAATAATAATAATAATAGCAATAGTAATAATGTGTGTGTGTGTGTGTGTGTGTGTGTAAGAAAGAGTTACGTACAATGAAAATACAGGGTGCAACCCCAAGTTTCCACCTCTATGAAAGGTGAAGCTACCGCACCTGTCAGTGGATATTAAGCTTCCATAATGATATTTAGGAAAAAAGCCTACCGTGGTGTTCAGGAGATATTGCTGCTAATAAAGAACATGACTGAATTACGAGTTAAAAGAAAATCATTGCTCTCCTTGTCCCATACACTCTACCATTACACAGGCAAGCTTTACGTTTTGTCACCCATTAAATACCTCCATATTTTTGTATTTTTCTATGTCATATACCAAAAAATAGCGAAATTTGCTGATTCCAAGAGAGTGACTGATACAATGCCTGCAACATTACAGGAACAATAGGGAGTTTAAGAAATGGAAAGAATTATATTATTTATTTATTCTTTTTTTCATATTTTACACAGTCTACTGTAACCAATTTATACTCTAGGGATGCAGCAATTTATTTATTTATTTTTTCTTTAACTCGATGGTAGATCATCATCTGGTAGTTTGATGAAACCAGACATTACCGTTTTTTTTTTTTTTTTTTATGTAGGAAGGACACTGGCCAAGGGCAACAAAAAAACAATAAAAAAAATCTGCCCATTGAAATGCCAGTCCCATAAACGGGTCAAAGCAGTAGTCAAAAATTGATGAATAAGTGTCTTGAAACCTCCCTCTTGAAGGAATTCAAGTCATAGGAAGGTGCAAATACGGAAGCAGGCAGGGAGTTCCAGAGTACGAGTATACCAGAGAAAGGGATGAATGATTGAGAACACTGGTTAACTCTTGCGTTAGAGAGGTGGACAGAATAGGGGTGAGAGAAAGAAGAAAGTCTTGTGTAGCGAGGCCGCGGAAGGAGAGGAGGCATGCAGTTAGCAAGATTAGAAGAGCAGTTAGCATGAAAATAGCGGTAGAAGACAGCTAGATATGCAACATTGCGGCGGTGAGAGAGAGGCTGAAGACAGTCAGTTAGAGGAGAGGAGTTGATGAGACGAAAATCTTTTGATTCCACCCTGTCTAGAAGAGCAGTATGAGTGGAACCCCCCCCCCCCCCCCAGACATGTGAAGCATACTCCATACATGGACGGATAAGGCCCTTGTACAGAGTTAGCAGATGGGGGGGGTGTGAGAAAAACTGCCGGAGACGTCTCAGAACACCTAACTTCATAGAAGCTGTTTTAGCTACAGATGAGATGTGAATTGTCCAGTTCAGATTATAAGTAAAAGACAGATCGAGGATGTTCAGTGTAGAAGAGGGGGACAGTTGAGCATCATTGAAGAAGAGGGGATAGTTGTTTGGAAGGTTGTGTCGAGTTGATACATGGAGGAATTGAGTTTTTGAGGCATTGAACAATACCAAGTTTGCTCTGCCCCAGAAATTTTAGAAAGATCAGAAGTCAAGCGTTCTGTGGCTTCCCTGCGTGATATGTTTACCTCCTGAAGGGTTGGACGTCTATGAAAAGACGTGGACAAGTGCAGGGTGGTATCATCAGCGTAGGAGTGGATAGGACAAGAAGTTTGGTTTAGAAGATCATTAATGAATAATAAGAAGAGAGTGGGTGATAGGACAGAACCCTGAGGAACACCACTGTTAATAGATTTAGGAGAAGAACAGTGACCATCTACCACAGCAGCAATAGAACGGTCAGAAAGGAAACTTCAGATGAAGTTACAGAGAGAAGGATAGAAACTGTAGGAGAGTAGTTTGGAAATCAAAGCTTTGTGCCAGACTCTATCAAAAGCTTTTGATATGTCTAAGGCAACAGCAAAAGTTTCACCAAAATCTCTTAAAGAGGAAGACCAAGACTCAGTAAAGAAAGCCAGAAGATCACCAGTATAGCGGCCTTGACGGAACCCATACTGGCAATCAGATAGAAGGTTGTGAAGTGATAAATGTTTAAGAGTCTTCCTGTTGAGGATGGATTCAAAAACTTTAGATAGGCAGGAAATTAAAGCAATAGGACGGTAGTTTGAGTGATTCGAATGGTCATCCTTTTTAGGAACAGGTTGAATGTAGGCAAACTTCCAGAAAGAAGGAAAGGTAGATGTTGACAGACAGAGCTGAAAGAGTTTGACTAGGCAAGGTGCAAGCACGGAAGCACAGTTTCGGAGAACAATAGGAGGGACCCCATCAGGTCCATAAGCGTTCCGAGTGTTTAGGCCAGCGAGGACATGGAAAACATCATTGCGAAGAATTTTGATACGTGGCATGAAGTAGTCAGAGGATGGAGGAGAGGGAGGAACAAGCCCAGAATCGTCAAAGGTAGAGTTTTTAGCAAAGGTTTGAGCGAAGAGTTCTCCTTTAGAAATAGACGTGATAGCAGAAGTGCCATCTGGTTGAAATAGAGGAGGAAAAGAAGAAGAAGCAAAGTTATTGAAGATATTTTTGGCTAGATGCCAGAAATCACGAGGAGAATTAGATCTTGAAAGGTTTTGACATTTTCTCTTAATGAAGGAGTTTTTGGCTAGTTGGAGAACAGACTTGGCATGGTTCCGGGCAGAAATATAAAGTGCATGAGATTCTGGTGATGGAAGGCTTAAGTACCTTTTGTAGGCCATCTCTCTATCATGTATAGCACGAAAACAAGCTGTGTTAAACCAAGGTTTAGAAGGGTTAGGACGAGAAAAAGAGTGAGGAATGTACGCTTCCATGCCAGACACTATCACCTCTGTTATGCGCTCAGCACACAAAGACAGATCTCTGACACGGAAGCAGTAGTCATTCCAAGGAAAATCAGCAAAATACCTCCTCAGGTTCCCCCAACTAGCAGAGGCAAAACGCCAGAGCCACCTTCGCTTAGGGGGATCCTGAGGAGGGATTGGAGCGATAGAACAAGATAAAGATATGAGATTGTGATCAGAGGAGCCCAACAGAGAAGAAAGGGTGACAGCATAAGCAGAAGGATTAGAGGTCAGGAAAAGGTCAAGAATGTTGGGCGTATCTCCAAGACGGTCAGGAATACGAGTAGGGTGTTGCACCAATTGCTCTATGTCATGGAGGATAGCAAAGTTGTAGGCTAGTTCACCAGGATGGTCAGTGAAGAGAGAGGAAAGCCAAAGCTGGTGGTGAACATTGAAGTCTCCAAGAATGGAGATCTTTGCAAAAGAGAAGAGGGTCAGAATGTGCTCCACTTTGGAAGTTAAGTAGTCAAAGAATTTCTTATAGTCAGAGGAGTTAGGTGAGAGGTATACAGCACAGATAAATTTAGTATGAGAGTGACTGTGTAGTCGTAGCCAGATGGTGGAAAACTCGGAAGATTCAAGAGCGTGGGCACGAGAGCAGGTTAAGTCATTGCGCACATAAACGCAGCATCCACCTTTGGATCGAAAATGAGGATAGAGAAAGTAGGAGGGAGTAGAAAAGGGGCTACTGTCAGTTGCCTCAGACACCTAAGTTTCAGTGAGGAAAAGAAGATGAGGTTTAGTAGAGGAGAGATGGTGTTCTATAGATTGAAAATTAGATCTTAGACCGCGAATGTTGCAGAAGTTAATGAATAAAAAGTTGAGGGGGGTGTCAAGACACTTAGGGTCGTCGACAGAAAGGCAGTCCGACCTGGGGACATTTATGGTCCCCTCCCCAGATGGGGACTCCGAGGCTGGTGTAGGAGTCGCCATGATGATTTTAAAATTTTTGAGTGAAGGGTGTGTGTGTTATTAGGTGCTTGTAGTTTTGTGTGGAGGAAGAGAGTTGTCTTTAGAGGGCAGGCTGTGACTGCCCCCTTGTGTTGTGAGACACAAAGGGAAACATTCAGTGAGGTCACAGCTGGGTTTAATGATAAGTTCACAGCACCCCCTGAACAGTGCTTTACACCTCACTGGGAGTAATTATCGTTTCGGCAGGTGTCTATTGCCTCCTCCTTGGAGATATCTAACTTCCTCTCTTCTTCTGTATAATATCATGGGTTGCTGCGGCTGTCGCGCGGTGCGTGTGCATGTGCATGCGTGTATGTATGTGCAGAATATATCCATCTGATATGAAATGCCGATAGTGATGTGGAGAAAGCAGATATGACTAATGGTGGTAGGAAAAAATCATGGCCAACATTGCATGTAATAGTATGCACTGCATTACAGGTAATCGGGCGAAATGGCGCCGTACGATATGTTGGGGCCTTTCTACGCGAGGCGATCCTCAGAATAATGCTCGTCCGGTGATGTTTACTTATACTTGATACATAACCCCCATGTTGGAAAGAG
>NC_087166.1:18063765-18098765 GCF_035594125.1 Scylla paramamosain | reverse complement strand
CAATGTTCTGTCCCTTATCGTTTTAGCAGACATTGGCATATTCTTAATTTTCTTAATTATTTCATCCTTGCTTTTGAATTTCTCTGAACATATGCATTGCTGCATTAATGAAACAATCTTTTATATATTCACCATCTGTAAATGGCTTTCCACGTTTTGCTATCTCATGACCTTATCACAAAATTGGCAGTAGATGTATCGTTAGAGGACTCCGCTTTGCTCTGAGCTGCAGTTCCTGCACAGCTTTCTTTTTGGCAATCTCTAACTGGATCATTTTCAGCAAAGTCACTGTGTTTCCTCTGAAAATGCCTCTCAAGGTTGCATTTTCTTTTATTGTTGGCCAGTTCTTCACTGCATATGAGGCACAAAGGGGTGCCCTCTAGAATGCTGAACAAATGCAAAATGCTCGGTCCATTCACTCCTAAACTCTCTATTTTCATCTTCAATTTCCTTCTTCCTCGATGCCATTTCTCCAGTAATTGATTACGTCTTAATATCTTTCACTAAAGAAAAGATTGTAATAGCAGCAGCAGGAGTAGTAGTAGTAGCTCCTCTCTCTCTCTCTCTCTCTCTCTCTCCTCTCTCTCTCTCTCTCTCTCTCTCTCTCTATATATATATATATATATATATATATATATATATATATATATATATATATATATATATATATATATATATATATATATATATATATATATATATATATATATATATATATATATATATATATATATATATATATATATATATATATATATATATATATATATATATATATATATATATATATATATATATATATATATATATATATAAATCCTGTTACATAGAGTTATAGGTGGAAGCATTGAAGCCATTGGAATGCAATTCGGAAATTAAAATTTTATGCCAGACAATATTAAACGCTATAAATCTAAGCAACTGCGAAAATATCACACAATTCCTAAAATATGGAGATTAAGATCCAGTGAGGAAGGCCAAATCACTAGCAGAACAGCAAAAACGGATCCCATTCTGGCGATCATATAGAGTTCAAAAGTGACAGATGTTTAAGAATCTTCATGTTAGGATAGATTAAAACCTTTAGCAAAACAGGAACAAAGTGACCACCTTTTTTTTAGCGATAGCCTTAATGTAAGCAAATTTTCAGATTTGAAAGAGTTTGACCAGGTAAGGTGCAAGCACGAAGGAAGTTACAGAGAACGATACGAGAGACCACCTTCAGCCTTCTATAGGTTAAATTCAACGAAGTCATAAAGATTTAAAAAAAAAACGCTAAAAATCTTACATAAAGCATTAAATAGTCGAGTGGATGAGAGGGAGAAAAAAAAATGAATGAGCTATCATTCAATTTTCCCCCGAAGGTTTGAACGGAGGATTCAGTTTTAGAGATAAATGAGATGCTAGTGGTGCCATCAGATTGAAAGAAAGGAGGGAAAGGTGAGAAAAAAAAGTACTTGGAAATATTTTTGGTAAGATGCCAGTAGTCACGAGAGAAGTTATATTTTTTTATGGGGAAAATGGCATTTCCTATTAATGAATGACTTTTTGACTTGTTTTCTTGCCATGATTTAGTGCAGAGATGGAAGGCTCAGGTACTAATGCTTATTGGCTGCCTCTCTATCATGTGTAACTCAACCTTTCAGGAAGTTAACATTTCATGCAGGGAAGCGACAGAACGCCTGATTTCTAATCTTTCTAAAATTTCTGATTGGGGCAGGGCAAACTTGGTATTGTTTAATGCCTCAAAAACTCAAACTCCTCAAATGCCTCAAAAACTCAAACTCCTCCATCTTTCAACTCGACACAGCCTTCCAGACAACTATTCCCTCTTCTTCAATGACACTCAACCGTCGCCCTCTTCTACACTGAACATCCTCGGTCTGTCCTTTACTTATAATCTGAACTGGACACTTCACATCTCGTCTCTAGCTAAAACACCTTCTATGAAGTTCATTTTGAAGTGGCATTCTGAGACGTCTCCGCCAGTTTTTCTCACCCCTTCAGCTGCTAACTCTATACAAGGTCCTTATCCGTCCATGTATGGAGTATGCTTCACAATGTCTGGGGGGGGGTTCCACTCATATCGCTCTTCTAGACAGGGTGGAATCAAAAGCTTTTCGTCTTATCAACTCCTCTCCTCTAACTGACTGTCTTCGGCCTCTCTCTCATCGCTGCAATGTTTCATCTCTAGCTGTCTTTTACCGCTATTTTCATGCTAACTGCATGCCTTCCTTCCTCCCGCGGCCTCGCTGCACAAGACTTTCTTCTTTCTCTCACCCCTATTCTGTCCACCTCTCTAATGCAAGAGTTAATCAGTATTCTCAGTCATTCATCCCTTTCTCTGGTAAACTCTGGAACTCCCTGCCTGCTTCTGTATTTCCACTTCCTATGACTTCAATTCCTTGAAGAGGGAGGTTTCAAGACACTTCAGTTTTTGACTACCGCTTTGGACCTTTTTATGGGACTGGCATTCCAGTGGTTTTTTTTTTTTTTAATTGGATTTTTGTTGCCCTTGGCCAGTGTCCCTTCTGCATAAAAAAAAAAAAAATGAGACAACGACCTAGTTGAACCAAAGTTTACGAAAGAAGGTTTAGAACGTGAGAAAGAGTGAGGAATGTAAGCCTCTATGCCAAACCCTATCATCGCTGTAATGCGCTCCGCACAAAGACATGAGTTGTTGGCACTGAAACAGTAGTCATTCCATCACTACATCCATCTGTCAACTCGTCACAAACTTCCAGATAAACTATCACCTATTCTTCGATGACAGTCAACTGTCCCTCTCTTCTACACTGAACATCTTCGGTTACTTGTAAACTAAAGCTTTTGATATGGCACAAAGCTTTGATTTCCAAACTACCCTCCTACGGCTTCTATCCTTCTCTCTGTAACTTCATCTCAAGTTTCCTTTCTGACCGTTCTATTGCTGCTGTGGTAGACGGTCACTTCTTCTCCTAAATCTTTTAACAGTGATGTTCCTCAGGGTTCTGTCCTACCACCCACTCTCTTCTTATTATTAATTAATGATGTTCTAAATCAAACTTCTTGTCCTATCCACTCCTACGCTGATGATACCACCCTGCACTTTTCCACGTCTTTTCATAGACGTCCAACCCTTCAAGAAGTAAACATTTCACGCAGGGAAGCCAGATAACGCTTGACTTCTAATCTTTCTAAAATTTCTGATTGGGGCAGAGCAAACTTGGTATTGTTCACTGCCTCAAATCTATGAATTGCCTCCATCTATCAACTCGACACAGCCTTCCAGACAATTATCCCCTCTTCTTCAATGACACTCAACTGCCCCCCTCTTCTACACATAACATCCTCGGTCTGTCCTTTACTTATAATCTAAACTGGAAACTTCACATCTCATCTCTAGCTAAAACAGTTTCTATGAAGTTAGGCATTATCCATCCATGTATGGAGTATGCCTCACGTGTATGGGGTGGTTCCATTTATACCGTTCTTTTAGACAGGGTGGAATCAAAAGCTTTTCGTCTCATCAACTCCTTTTCTCTAACTGACTGTCTTCAGCCTCTTTCTCATCGCCACAATGTTGCATCTCTTGCTATCTTCTACCGCTATTTTTCACTCCAACTGCTTTTCTGATCTTACTAACTGCAGGCCTCCTCTCCTCCCGCGGCCTAGATGCTTAAGACTTTTTCCTTTATCTCACCCTTATTCTTTCCACCTCTCTAATGCAAGAGTTAACCAGTATTCTCAATCATTCATCTCTTTCTCTGGTAAACTCTGGCACTCCTTGCCTGTTTCTGTATTTCCTCCTTTCTATGACTTAGATCCAAGAGAGAGATTTTAAGACACTTATCCTGTGTGTGTGTGTGTGTGTGTGTGTGTGTGTGTGTGTGTGTGTGTGTGTGTGTGTGTGTGTGTTATCATTCTATCTGACGTCTCTATGGGAACTAGCATTTATTGTGCTTTTTTATTTATTTATTTATTTATTTATTCATTTATTTTATTTATTTTATCTATTTGTTTATTTAATTACTTATCTATTTATCTATTTATCTATTCATTTGATTATTTATTTATTCATTTTTCCCCACTGTTACAGTTTCCAGCATCATGTAGGATAGGAGACGGTGTGGATGAAAAATGAAGCAGACAGAATGAAAATTATGCAGAAAAGATAGATAGGATAAATTGAGGTGTTAAATATAAAGGTGGAAGGAATAAGATGAGACATAGGCTGGAACACATCCAAAGAGAAGATAGCCAAGGAAGTGTTGAAATATAGTTATACCAGAAAAGGGATAAGAATAGCTAAGTAGAAAAAAAAAAGTTTGAATGGAACATACTTCGTTAGATAAATAAGTAATTGAAAAACAAAAAGAAAGAAAGGAAGAATGGATTAGAGGAATGAATGACAAATCAACACTATAATGGGACAAAGGAAAGGAGTAACCTGAGTATGTAAATTTTTATGATAGAAGTTATTCAAGGCTAGAAAGAAGTCTCCAGAAGTTAATAGTAGAGCATATAAAAGGGCGAATAGATAGAGCACAATGCCTATGATGTGTGAGAGAGGAGTAACAAAGATATTAAAGGTAACGATAGAGGATATAAGAGTAAATGAATGAGATGAAGGAACGGAATGACAATAGAGTACTTGCTGGGACTACACGCTGTGAGGGAGAATATTTGTCGTGTGGCTGACAAAATTAGGCTTTCTTAGAAATTGAATGGAATGTGTGAATAAGAGAGACTAAGACATGCAAACTTCAGTCATAGGAGGTGCAGTGTTTATGTAGTGACGATGGAGGTAGGAAAGAGGAGCAGAATCTTTAATTTTACTCCCCTTTTTGTCTTCCCCTGCGTCTCAGAGAGCACCGTTTCAAACGTTTCACCGACAGTCTTCATGGAATGACTCCCAAGCCAACCTCAAACTTAACCTTAAACTGTCCTGGAGCAGAGAGGCAGCAGGAGCATTTGAAAAATGGCGTACCGAGAACTTTTAAAAGGACCGCTTTAAGTGCCACGGAGAATAAAACACATTAACATGAAGACAATATACACGAGAATGGCACACCTGTGTAGCTATATGTACTATATTTAAGAGAGAATGCTTTAAAAACAAAGATAACAGATAGGAGGTCTCACTCACCACTTCGTAGACACTCGCCGCAGCTAGGGAAACGGCTAAAAACAGCGCAGCGGTGTGCAGGAAAATTATCGCTGTGGTAACGAGGCCGTTAATGCTGATTTCTTCCCCGCAGCACATCCTGTAGGCCAGCAGGTAAATCTCGGTGCATAGCGTCACAACCTACAGCCACCATTGCAGGGGAAAAGGTCGAGAAAATTAGCTTTTCTACAAAGTGAAATTTTGTGGCTTAGGGTGCTCTTAAAATTGATTCAATATAAAATTGGTACATGTAACACAAGTTTCAAACTAAATTTATCTGTGCAGTATACCTCTCGAATAACTCCTCTGACTATAAAGAAAAAATACTTTGACTATTAATTAATTAATAATTTTAACTTCCAAAATGGAGCAAATTCTATCTTCCCTTTTGTGGAGATCTCCATTCTTGTAGACTTCAATTTCCATCATCGGTTTTATCTTTCCTCTCTCTTCAGTAACCATTCTGGTAAGCTAGCCTTAGCCTTTAATTATGCTCTCCTCCACGACCTAGAGCAACTACTCGTATTCCTGACCGTCTTGGAAATACCCCAGACATATTCTACCTTTTCCTGACGTCTAATCCTTCTGTTCATCAATCCATACATGGAGTATATTCACATGTGTGGTGGATTGCACTTATACCGCTCTTTTAGACAGGATGAATCAAAAGTGTTTCATCTTATTAACTCCCATTCTTTAACTGATTATCTTCAGCCTCTTTCTCATCGTTACAATGCTGCGACTTCTACCACTATTTTCAGGCTAACTGCTTTTCTGATCTTGGTAACTGCATGTCTCCCGTCTTTCCGCGCCCTCGCTGCACAAGACTTTCTTCTTTCTCTCACCTCTATTCTTTCCACCTTTCTAATGCAAGAGTTAACCAGTATTCTCAATCATTCATTCCTGTCTGCTTCTGTACCGCCTCCTTTCCATGACTTGAACTGTTTAAAGCTTTCAAGACGCTTATCTTCCGACATCTGATTTTCTTATCTGGCATTTTTTTGGGGGGAGAAGTGGCACTTAAGTAGCCTTCTCTCTCTCTCTCTCTCTCTCTCTCTCTCTCTCTCTCTCTCTCTCTCTCTCTCTCTCTCTCTCTCTCTCTCTCTCTCTCTCTCTCTCTCTCTCTCTCTGTCTCTCTCTATCCAAATTTTGTTGTCTTACTAGTGACCTTCTCACATAAAAAAAAAGTCACTGTTAGACAGAAAAAGTCAAAACAAATAGTAAAACAAATATTGAGAGACTTCTTTTAAAGATGTTTTAGTTAGAGAAATAATAAAAATTGGAAAATCCTCCTTATTACCAACAGCACGGCTAAAAAAAAAAAGAACAAAAAAGTCATGCTATGAACAAAGCTGAGAAGAAAAGACGAAATAAAAAACTGTTTGATGCCTATAGTCATGTAAATTCGCGAAAGTAACAATAAAAAAAAAAGACAAAAAAGTGAAAGGATAAATATTGACATCTGAAGACATATGAAGAAAAATATATGCCTTTTTTAGAAACTGAAAGTTGTATACACTAAAGACTTTTTTTCTTTGGTAAAGTATTCATGCCAGATCAATTAAAGACTCTTCAAGTCAGAATTAAATACACAAATAAAGAAAGAAAGAAAAAAAAATAATTACATTCGCTGTTTCCAGTCATACGGTAGCAACTGCTCGGTCTCATCTGATTTCTGATTTCATTAGATTTCATTAGATCAGGATCACGTAATCGTTCGTAATGAGTTGTTCTACTTGCAGAACTTAAAAACAGAATTTCAATAATGAATAAATTATTTGGATTGCAACTAAAATACGCAATGATGATAATTCGCATTTTTTTTTTTTTTTATATAAATAATCCAACACACGCTATAATTCTGGTTCAGTTAATGTCAGACTGATTATATATCCTTCATTCTGTTTTCCTGAAAAAATAAATAAATAAATAATAATAATAATAAAATAATAATAATAAATAAATAAACAAAAATTGCTCTCGTCCGACGACTGTCCTCAATCTTGCTAATTTCGTAACTCTTCTAATTAATGCATTATATTGATTCCATCAATCCTCTTGTCCTCTTATCGTATGTATATATATATATATATATATATATATATATATATATATATATATATATATATATATATATATATATATATATATATATATATATATATATATATTACTTATAATCTGAACTGGAAACTTCACATCTCATCTCTAGCTAAAACAGCTTCTATGAAGTTAGGTGTTCTGAGACGTCTCCGGCAGTTTTTCTCACCACCCCCCCCGCTGCTAACTCTGTACAAGGGCCTTATCCGTCCATGTATGGAGTATGCTTCACATGTCTGGGGGGGTTCCACTCATACTGCTCTTCGAGACAGGATGGAATCAAAAGCTTTTCGTCTCATCATCTCCTCTACTCTAACTGACTGTCTTCAGCCTCTCTCTCACCTCCGCAATGTTGCATATCTAGCTGTCTTCTACCGCTATTTTCATGCTAACTGCTCTTCTGATCTTGCTAACTGCATGCCTCCCCTCCATCCGCGGCCTCGCTGCACAAGACTTTCTTCTTTCTCTCACCTTTCTCTCTCTTCTTTCTCATTTTTTTTATTAGATTTTTGTTGCCCTTGGCCAGTATCCTTCCTACACAAAAAAAAAAACATACACATATATATATATATATATATATATATATATATATATATATATATATATATATATATATATATATATATATATATATATATATATATATATATATATATATATATATATATATATATATATATATATATATATATATATATATATATATATATATATATATATATATATATATATATATATATTTTTATTTTTTTTTTTTTCCCCGTTCTGTATAGTATTTCAATTTATCAGCAATATGTTTCTGATGTTTTCTTCCTTTTTTTTTTTTTTTTTGCTCTTATAGATATTTTTTTCTTTTTTTTTTTTTTGTATCTCACATGCATGAGAAAATATTAGGAAAACATTCATAAATGTCATACCGAAATCCATCCTACATTCTCCCCGTGCTTTGATATTACCTCAGCATGTCGCAGCTTAGCTCGGCTTATTCGCTTCATCCTAAACCTTGTCTCTCCTCCCACTTTCATCCAATGTCAGTTAACTCCCTGGAAATATCTTCTCAACACTTCAAAATCCACTCCCCTTAAGTTAAGTACTTTATTTCAGTACGTGCTCCTGGAACTTTAGCCACACTTAAAAGGAAAATTGTTTTTACGATGATAACTAATACTTATCCAACTTGTACCTCTCAAGTACCTTTTTTCATCTTCTTTTATTACTAACTTTTTAACTAGGTCTGAAATATATATATATATATATATATATATATATATATATATATATATATATATATATATATATATATATATATATATATATATATATATATATATATATATATATATATATATATATATATATATATATATATATATATATTTCTTTTTCTTTCTTTTTTTCTTTTTTTCTGGCATTCTCTGATTACCTGCGTTAAAGGGTTGTCTTCAACTGTAGTATAATAGTAAAAAAAATAAAAAAAAGCTTCGTTGTATTACACTAACAGTTGCCAGTCATTGTTTATAAGACTAAATTTCCTAAAACACATACTGATGATATTTGTCCACCCTATTAATCTATTGTCACACCGGACACTTTTTCTAACGTTCAGTGCCCTACACACTTATTTCATTAGCATTTTTTTTTCCTGATATCAACCCATATAAACTTGTTATCACTTATTATGCATCTATTAAAACCACACTGCAGTGTATCTTTAACTCAAAATGCTACTTTCTCTCGCTTAGTATTTGTAACCTGAATCTCTGGATACAATACATTTTATGACGCTCTCTCTCTCTCTCTCTCTCTCTCTCTCTCTCTCTCTCTCTCTCTCTCTCTCTCTCTCTCTCTCTCTCTCTCTCTCTCTCTCTCTCTCTCTATTTTTATCTATTTATCTTTTTTTTTTTTTTTTACTCAATTTAATTTTATTTAATTTTAGTGATAGGGCACTAACACCACTGACCCAGACCACTGTTTCTGGCGTTGTTCTTACCGTACCCAAGGCACTGACCCCACTGGCCCAAATATCTGGCGTTGTTCGTTACGTACCCAAGACATTAACCCCACTGATCCAGATATCTGGCGTTGTTCTTTACGTGCCCAAGACATTGACCCCACTAACCCAGGCCCCAAGAACCAGAGTTGTTCGTTACTGGTTATCCTCACTTGCCTCATTGTTCTCACAGTGCAAAAATAAGGTTCTGCCCAATATTGTATTAATTATAAAATAAATAGAAAAACAGTTAAAAGGTAATCTGTAATAAGACCAGCCTTTTCCACAAACATGACCATGCCCCGTGGAGCGATCCCTCTTTTCAAGTATCAGCGACATCTAGAAGGTCCTATAATCATCGCGACAGCGAAGATATCGCTCCCACATTTCCATCAGACTAGAAAGTGTCGCGCTATAATGGAAACTAAGCAGTCATGACAGAGTGGTTGGGTTTCTCGGCACATGAGGTAACCATGAATCAGATGTGTGTGACATGTCCGGAGACGGGCCAGTCCTGTCCTGAGCGGCGCCCATGTTCATGGATATACGTCCATGGGCAGGACAGAAGTTTTTATCACCCATTTTAGTGGTGGCAATCACATCTTCCCACCTGCCCTGCCAAGTGCCAAGAACTGTCACCCTTATGCTAGAGTATAAATCATAAAAGAGAATGGAGGTGGAAGGAAGAACCCGAGTTGCTGCCTCTCTAGGCAGCCTATTGGCCTTTTCATTCCCATGAAGTCCCACATGTGCAGGTACCACACTTGTGGAGGTACCCAACAAAATGTTATGTGATATCCTCTGCGCTGAATCAGGTGAATCCACTCTAAAACAAATAAAATTACGAGAGGGAGAGAGGAAGTAAAATGATCCAGGGCAGGCAACGCTTTACGGTAGTCACTAAAAATATTAAAATTTGAAACTAGTAAGGTAAAAATTATTTTCAGGGGAAGAATAATGGCGGATAACTCTGCCGTAAAAACAGAGGCAACTATCGGAAGTTTACTGCCTCGACAGGAAGGGAATATTATATCCCACTCCTGCATCAGACTTTGTGTAGACAGGGACGGAGCCAGAGTGTGTCGAAGAGTGTTCCAGGAATAAAGCACGAGACTCGTACTGTGGTAATTATTTATTATTATGAACAACGGGAGGACAGATCGATAACCGCAAAAATTGTCAGTACCTGACCCTTGGAAGACGATGGGGACAAATGGAGATGAAGGGTAACTCGGTCATGACAGACCTGACCCGATATCCAAAAGGCTTAGGAAAAATATGGCGAACATCATATAAGCTAGAACGTGTATCATGAGATACTGTTGTACAAGTGACAAGCTCAAGAAGGCTGTAGATTCGATATCAGCACCTCATTACTAGAGACTGACGGCGTACGTCCAATGACAGGACACCAGCATCCACCAGTAAGCTAGGGGTCGGGGATGAGCGGAACACACCAGTTGCCAGGCAAATACCAGCATCGTGCACTGAATCCAACACACGGAGCCGATCTTCAGTAGCAGACAAATAGATTTCACAACCTTACTCTAATTTAGAAAGAATAAGAGTTCGGTGTAAGGCTAGAAGGGTCTGTCTGTCAGCGCCCCAAGAAATATGAGCCAAAAATCTTAGAAGTGACACCGCCTTCATGCATGCTGCCTTAATATAACGAAGGTAGTATACCGAAGTCAGGCGACTGTCAAAAATAAGTCCTAGAAAACGAGTTTCTTCCACACATCTATCTTATAGATACAAGTCTGGACCAGGGTGAACACTACGAAGGCGACAAAAATGCATGGCCACAGTCTTTGAAGCCGAGAAACGAAATGCCCGAGTTGCGGCTCACTGAGAAATCCTATTGAGTACCACCTGCAGCTTCCTCTCAATAAATGGCATCCGAGCTGCAAAAAAGGAGATAGACAAGTCACCGAAATATAAGCTACTAAAAACTCCTTCTGGAAGTACAGCAATGACACTATTTATAGCTACAACGAAAAATGTGACAATAAGTCACCACACACAACACACTTTAAAAAATAGCAACGTGGTCTGCCCACAATCTTTAATCTACTACTTTCCTTCAATTTCCTTTCTATTACTTCTTCTGTCTAAATTCTTCAATATTATCAATCTTTCTACAAAAAAGAAGAAGAAGAAAAAAAAAGGTGACACTAAGTATACTTTCTTGTGACAAGCTATTTTCAAGTGGGCATACTCTTGACAAATCTCCACCAACCCGTACCCGTAAAAAACAACGAGATAAAAGCTGTTGTATAAAACAGGGAGTCGGCCACGAAGACCAAACTCAAACAAAGTTAAATGCCATGACGCCAGGCTGTGTCGTACGCTTTCTCTCTCTCTCTCTCTCTCTCTCTCTCTCTCTCTCTCTCTCTCTCTCTCTCTCTCTCTCTCTCTCTCTCTCTCTCTCTCTCTCTCTCTTAAAAAAAAAAAAAACTGACATGGTGTTGCTTATTAGCAAATGGCTCACAAATGGAAGATTGCAGAGACAATAAAGCATCAGTTGTAGATCGCATTTTCCGGAAACCATAATAAGGAGACAAGTAATTGCCTCTCTCCAAGTACCACATAAGCCTGATGTTCATAATCTTTTCCAGCAACTTACAAATACATGAAGTTAAAGAAATGGGGCGATAATTGGTTGTTAGCTGATGATCTTTTTCCAGGCCTCGGAATGAGAATAATTACTGCCACACCCCAAGATGTAAAATCACCGCTATTCCAAATAAAGTTATAGAGATGGAGTAAAAAGGTAAAAGATTTATCGAACATGTGGCGCAAAAAGGAATATGGGATGTCATCGGGCCCCGGGATGAATCATGGCAATGGGACAAAGCCATGCGTAGCTCAGACCTAAAAAAATGGAACATTATATGAGTCTCCACCAGGGGAGGCACAATTGATGCCAACAGATTCCAAATGTAAACGATGATACCATACCTGTTATTGGATAATTTCTAGAGATACTTGCAAAGTGCACAGCAAACAGGTTGGCAACTGTCTTTGGGTCTGCCACCGTGCCCCCATCATGGGACAAAACAGGTGGTGGAGGAACAGAGTACTTCCCAGATATTTTGTAGATTCTGTTGAAGACCTTGGTGAGTGGCGTGCGAACTGTGATGGAAGAGACATAACTCTTCCTGCCGAGCCCTCTTTAAGGTGGGTAAAATACATCGAAAAGCCTTTCTGGTAAGACTGAGGAGGAAGCGTGGGAGAATTGTTTGTATGTTTCTGTGGCGGTTTAAGACTTGGAAGTCGTTCGTGGTTGGGAATCCATGGGGTCGTGGACTTCAACAATATGTACTTTTGTACGAGGAGTCTGTGATGTAGCTGGTGAAGATGCAATGGAGGGCTTTGTTGAAGATGTAGTGGAGGGCTTGGATGAAGATGCAGAGAAGGTGACACTTTCCAAAACAGAAAACCTGTTGCAAACAGTAAATGAAGGAGCGACATTTTCACAAGAACGGAAAGAAACATTTGATGGCTGAGAAAGACGGGAAGGTGTTGTAGCCGTATTACGAGTGGTAGAGGTTGAGGAACTAGAGTGGAGGGAGGAGGTGTATGTATTTACCCCAACATTTTTCTGTTTTTAAAAAAGATTGAAAATTAGCCAGTTGAAGGATATCCATCTCAACGCCTTACAAAGTACCTCTTACATTGTCGAGAGAGTAGTGGATGAGCTACCCTGCAGAAGAAGCAATAAGGGTCTGATTCGCATTCAGGAGTAGGATGGGAGTCATGGGCAGAGCAGTGACCACCGGGGAAGACTTGTACAGTTACTCCTCCCATGACCGAACTCGTAACAACGGTAACATTGTAATGGACAATCGATGAAAGGCTTTACTGGGAGAGAGAGAGAGAGAGAGAGAGAGAGAGAGAGAGAGAGAGAGAGAGAGAGAGAGAGAGAGAGGACCGATTTTAATACGATCAGGGAGAAAAGAGCCACAGAATGTGGGTATTATGTTGCCATTGTCTTTAATTTTGGCCACTCGTTGAAAATTATCTGGACATAACTGAAGGATGTTATCTTCTGAGAGTTCGTACAGGTTCTGGTTATAAATACGTCCTTTACAGTAACTGAATGTTCGGTGTAGCTTGATAGATCCAAAGACTATATCAGAAGGGCATTGTACATGGAGGAACATCATCGGCTGTGTTAAATATTTAGCTCGGGTTAAGACACCTTTGCATATTTCTTGATGTTATTTGTATGGAGTACTCCAGTCTCCCTTTCTAGATATTTGGCTGCTTAAATAAAGAGTCTTCGATCTTCCCTATAATATGCTATAAAACAGTAAGGTGTAGGTGGGTGGCGAACTTTGGGAGCTCGTTCTTCTGGATCATTAAAGACATTAGAACAATAATCATTCTCGCTGTCAGATATATTGCTTGATCAAATGACCTTAGCAATTAAATTAATATATCCAAGGCGCAGAAAATTTATTGCCACAAGAGCAGCTTTGGCAGCAACGTCTGATGTAAATGTCACATAACACTGATTAGAGAGACAATCACCATCATATTTGAGATGGATACGGAGAACCTTTCTGAAAGGCTTGAGAACTGAGTGAATAGCACGGTATGACATGGAGGCATAGACATTAATGATTATGAGTGTGTCAAAGCAGGACTCAAAAACTGACCCAAGGTAGGGGGAGTACGAGTTCCCGCCTTCACAACACCATCAGGACCAGAGGGTGACGTCTCGAGGGCCTCGTCGACCGCCCCTCGAGGACCAGAGGAGTTTTTATATTTACCCATATGGAAACTATAAAAATACATTGGCTCCAGGGACCAAGGGAGACTACCTATTGGAACGCGAGGGACGCAGGGAGCGAACGCTGGCCGCCGTGATCAGGGTACCTTGTCCCCATGGAAGACGCTCGTTTTAAAAGAGTGGCCCCTCATGATTGGAAAGTTCGTCCACGACGGAGGTAAGACTTCCCACCACAACGCATCCCAGCCCAGACACCTAACCATCCAGCACAAACAACCTCAAAAGGTGGCTCCTCTGGTGAGCGGGACCGTTGACCCCTACTGACAGCCTAACTCTGGAACCTCACTGGCGACCTTGTTAGTATGGGTAGTCATCTCCACCTAAATAGGGCGGAGCAGAGGCCGAAGCTCCCTCTAGCCTCGCTCGCCAGGTCATAGGGACACACAAGGCCCCACCACGATAAGGCGGCTCCCACTAGGGGGAGTTCTGCAGGTATTTTCAGGCTAAAAACAATAAAACACTGAGTAAAAATTTTATAAAATTTACATGCACAATGTATATATATATATATATATATATATATATATATATATATATATATATATATATATATATATATATATATATATATATATATATATATATATATATATATACAAGAACTAACTGCAGCGAATAACCTTAGAATTACTAAGAAATAATCTAATGGTTATTTGAGATTTCTCACCGTAGACGCATAATAGACCTGCAGCAAAAATCCGAACACTTCATCAGTTTCGCGAACCAGGGAGACAAGGCGGTGATGAGAATGGACCAGGCTTGCTAAGCCACCGCTTGTGTTTCTGCACCATAAATCTGCCGAAAAAAATTAGTGTTGTTGACGACACTACTCTCAAAACACCACTATATATATATATATATATATATATATATATATATATATATATATATATATATATATATATATATATATATATATATATATATATATATATATATATATATATATATATATATATATATATATATATACATATATAACGTAAAATTAGTCGTAAATATTTTCGTCCTCTTTCAAAGATAATGTAATGTTTATTTATTTATTTATTTTTTTTTTCGCCATACACACCAAACCAACCATTAGTGAAGACATAACAGCTGAGGCCTGCCACAGAAATCTTAACATCATTATAAATATTAAACATTCAACTGGACATAATAATTTTTCTTCCAGCCCTACTCAAACAGAAAACCACCCATCATGCATTTCCCCCTTGAATATAGCATAAAAAAAAAAAATAAAATAAACGGTCGTCACTTATATTAGCTTTATGTTTTTATTTTCTAAAGGTGCGTGTGTATGTGGGTGTGTGCGTGTGATTATAAATAAATAAATAAATAAATATATATATATATATGTATATATATATATATATATATATATATATATATATATATATATATATATATATATATATATATATATATATATATATATATATATATATATATATATTAAGGGTGTATATGGGCAGGAGTCTTTCTCTAATACATATCTCATTGAATGTGATAGCTAGTTGAGCATTTATTATTTTTCGTAAGATATTTTCCTTATATCTTATGATTGTCTTATATTCTTTTTTAATTGGCTGTATGACTTCGCCGAAGGTAGTCATTTTCGCTAGATCGCGATTTCGGGTCCTTGACCCTTCTTCAGTAGCGAAGGTCTTTCCGTATTGAGGGTGTCTGAGAGAATGGCACAAGCTGATTGCGGGGGTGTATTTATACCGGTAGGCTTGTCACCCCGCTGCGCGTCCTGGTCTCTGATTGGCTGACGGCTGTCGCGGGCTGTGCTGGGCTGCTATCCAAGCTGGGTCTTCGCGCGCTTGGTAATGCTTGTAGGTCTTCGGATTGTTGATTTAATGTAGGGTTTGTCTCTTTTATATATAGTGCTTCTAAGATGGGGAGACACCTGGTGTCTGGGCATGTAGTTAGGATCTCCGTTTTATCTACTAGCATTCCTCTTGTGATGTTTATGTTATGCTTATAACATAACATAAACATCACAAGAATATTAATAATAGCCCTCTAAAATACATCCCCTTAACCATCTGTGCTGGGTCTCCGTCTCCTTGTAAGCGTGCATCCTCTCTCTTTTGAATACAACCCCCGACTGAACAAAGGGGACACGCTCCTGCCAGGGCTCTGTGCAATGGTACAACGAATTATCTAATGAGGCGAGGGGATTGAACTATAAAATAAAATAAAAAAAATACTGTTCACTTATACGAGGGGTGGATAAAATTTACGGAGTCTATGGGATGGGGGAACACTTCTTAATATTATATATCAATCACAAGTCTGGGGAAATGGGCAACATTAGGATGGGAAGAAGATTACCCAAAAGTTCGTGCGCCTCCGATGCAACAAGCGTGAAACAAAAGTAAGTGAAGCCTACACATTATTAACCTCTATGCTGATTTCTATTTATTTATTTATTTATTTATTTATTTATTTATTTATTCGCAGAGGCGGTTTTTTTTTTTATTCTCCGGGACTTTTACATATGTTTTACGCAAAATCTGCTTCTCCGTTTTCTTTCGTGAACAATTTAATGCTACGTAATGTACCTCTCGATATCGGCTGACGAGTCAGTGGCTGAGGAGCATAGATGATTGTGATCATTATACCCAAATTTATGTAAGTACTGATTGATCGAACGTGGCTCAGTAAGTTGTATTTATTTATTTATTTTTTTTTTTTAGCTACATAACAGACGAAAGATAAAGATATCTGCTTCCATACAACTGTGAAGGCTGATGGATACTTCACATAGTCTTATCCGTGAGTTGCATTTTGTTGTAACGTAATTAACTGATAGATACAGTGTGCCGAATATCCTTCATAGGCAGCTGATAATGATGTTGTACATCAGGTAGTGTCAGTGCAACGTTCTGCTACTGCAACCTCCTCGGGACATATCTCATTTTTTGAAATTGTCTGAGAACGAGTAACCTTGACGAGGTCTCATTGTTTCATACACATAAAATATGGAAAATCTCAGGCACTCTAATAAAAAGTAGCTGGCAAACCTTGTGTCCCTCTACAAATCGAGGATGTCTGTGAAAGATATATAAAAAATTGTAGGGATGGCAGAACGAATTGTTCAGAAGTGGATTAAGCGCTTCAAGGATGGTGGCACCGTGGATTTACCCGAACATGGACACTGCTCTGGGAGACCCCCCCACAAAAAAAAAAAAAAAAAATAGTCAACGGACTGCAAACCTCGCCTAACTCAGCAGCAAGTAAAGACAGGATCACTTTTTTGCCGGAAATATTCAGAGTGGGATGCAGCAAAGTGGCGGAGGATCCTATGGAGTGATAAATCACTTTTGCTTGCTTGATCCTTGCTACCTAAGGCAGACTGAAACATTCCTTGACAGTGTTATGGTTTAGGGTGCTTTTGGATACCATGGTCAGGGAAATTTTGTTTTGTTGCCGATGAATAAAAACAAATAAAATGACTTATATGGAACTTTTGTGTGACCATTTGCCTGAGTGGTTTAAGGCTTGCCAGACTGACATTCTTAAGCAGGACGGTGCACCGTGTCGGACAGTCCGTGATGTGCAACAGTAACTACGAGACTGTCATATGGGGTTTATTGAAGACTGGCAAGGAAATTCTCCAGATTTGAACCCGATTGAAAATCTGTGGGACATTATAAAAAGGAAACTAAGGCAATATGATATGCTCCATCCCACAATTGATCGAAGCAGTGCAAAAGGTGTGAAAGAATACCAATCCACAACATCTGAGGAACTTGGTAGATTCTGTCCCAAAACGCCTCGGAGTGTCTAGGAAAACAAAGGAAGACCTCTGAAGTTCTAACCATTTGTAAGTGCTCAATAAATTACTGTTGTTGTGTTTGGGCCGCACGAACTTTTGGCGCGGACTGTATGTGTGAACGCGGTTTTCTTAGTGTAAAGTGTGGAGTGCCTCAGGCATTCATCGCGCATCAGGCATCGTCTGTCTTTCTCTTGCTTCCTTTCTAATTCTTCTTTCTTTCGCTACTCTCCTCTTCTCTACTGTGCCTCTCATAACACGCCCCTTCTTAAACGAACATTACAAAAAATACTATCATCACATCAACAAAAGCAAACAGGGGCACTTTTTCAGAAGACAAACCGGACCGCTTTTTTTTTCCTCATCCTACTCCTGCCATGAGATCTGTGTCTGGCTCTTACCCAAGGCCTACGATCTCTTAGGCAGCGTTGGCGTGAGGACCTACTCTTGCAGGAATCATATTTATATGCCCCTTTCCTCCAGAAGATGTGGCTAGTTCAACTTCTGTAACTCTTGTCTTTTCTCTCCTTTTTCTGACATCTCTTACTTTACTTGCTACACTACTCCAACCATTCTCCCCTCTCCTGCTTGCTTTGATGCAGTGCCTACTTTTCTTCTATGCTTTCTACTTACAAGCCAAGCAACTTGCACTCAATAGCAACTTGGCCATATGAGGCCCACAGCAACACTGTGCCTCCCGAACGGCAAACAACAAATTATCACCGGCAGCTTCAGCCAAAGCTGCCTCGCCGTGGCGCCGACGTCAGTCAACTTTATCATAACTCCCCACATCAAGGGAAAAATACCAGCAATAGAGGTAATCAGGCTTGGCCAGCTGACCAACGCGGCAATACTCAACAAACTTGGCCATATCCGACCACCCAACATGCTGCAAATGCTTCCAAGTCATCCTAACCCAAAAATGGCCAAACACTGGGCCGCTACGTGCAACCTGCACATGTGCCTACTTAACTACGGATGGCACAAGAAATTGGAGATTCAAACCTCTGTCCTCCTCTCTCCACCGGCTACACAAAATATATTGCTAGTCTCCATCAACACTGCCCGACCCTCTACTGCCTTGCTGCCCTCTCCCACGTTGACAAGAAGTGGGAAGTGGGGCAACGCGTTCCTGAGGGACAGAATCATCGTTGGGCATGCTGGTAGCTGTAGCAACAGCAATCAAAAGGGGTGGCTCACTACATGAACTAACACCTACCGTATCTGTACTAGCAAACGAGCAGCCTGCTCCCCGCCTCCGGTACACTCCGTTGGGCAGGAGATTCCCATCTAACCAGCAGAGTTAGGCAATGACACCTAACACACTAAACACACCATGCCGGGGCTCAGACTGAGTACTGGTGCATACAACCTTCAAGGCAGTTGACAACTCAGCTCGAGCGCCACTTCACAGGGTAATAATGCATGCCAGCAAACGAACTATCCAAACCCAACACTCCAACTTCACCCTCGGCAACATCCCCAAACAACTAGTGTGCCTCTTAAGGTGGTTCTGCTCTGTCAGCCCCAGCACTATGACTCAAGAATGAACCCAACCCTAGCTCGCCCAAACCATCGCCAGCAGAGGGACAGGCCTCTGGGCACTCTGCCCCCATCAACACAAACTCTTCACTTCACTCTCTGGTGAGTTACAGAAGGGACAGGAGTCTGATGCCGGGGTGCTCGCCTCGCCTTGGAGGGAGTAACAACAGTAACAGAGTTAAAAACCTCCACAGCCTCCACATCTGGGACTAGGTCCATGGATGGGGGCTGCACCCAAATTCTTACACCTGCCAGGTTATGTCATAGAAGGAAATCACTGGCAGGTCTTCCGCTAATGCCACCCGCGCCTAAGCGGTCAGAGGCGGGCACACAGACTCATTTCCGCCGTGGCGAAGCTTTCAACGGTGCTAATTTCCTGGTACCACACAGGCAACTGGTCTGAGGCAACATTCCTGCACAGTGACTGCCGTGCTGCTGTGTCTCTCAAAATTGTAACCGAGTACTCAACTCAATCAATCTCAACAAGACCCCACCACAAAAAAGGGCGACACCAATCCATGGAAGACTTCATGGGGGACGGTGAGGTATCAGTGACAAATAAGGGGGCAAAACTTACTGCCTTTCTACCCTCACAAACAAATACGGGTCGCACCTCACCATTCTGCTGCTCTCACCCTGAAAGACAATCAAGGCCACCAGCTTCTTTTTTTTTTTCTTTTTTTTTTTATGTAGGAAGGACACTGGCCAAGGGCAACAAAAATCAAATGAATAAAAATAAATGCCCACTGAAATGCCAGTCCCATAAAAATGGTCAAAGCAGTAGTCAAAAATTGATGAATAAGTGTCTTGAATAAAAATGTCAAATGAATAAAAATAAATGCCCACTGAAATGCCAGTCCCATAAAAATGGTCAAAGCAGTAGTCAAAAATTGATGAATAAGTGTCTTGAAACCTCCCTCCTGAAGGAATTCAAGTCATAGGAAGGTGGAAATACAGAAGCAGGCAGGGAGTTCCAGAGTTTACCAGAGAAAGGGATGAATGGCTGAGAATACTGGTTAACTCTTGCGTTAGAGAGGTGGACAGAATAGGGGTGAGAGAATGAAGAAAGTCTTGTGCAGCGAGGCCGTGGGAGGAGGGGAGCCATGCAGTTAGCAAGATCAGAAGAACAGTTAGCATAAAAATAGAGGTAAAAGACATCTAGAGATGCAACATTGCGGCATACTCCATACATTGACACAGAGTTAGCCCTTGTACAGAGTTAGCGGCCGGGCGGGGGTGAGAAAAACTGGTAGAGACGTCTCAGAACACCTAACTTCATAGAAGCTGTTTTAGCTAGAGATGAGATGTGAAGTTTCCAGTTCAGATTATAAGTAAAGAACAGACCGAGGATGTTCAGTATAGAAGAGGGGGACAGTTGAGTGTCAATGAAGAAGAGGGGATAGTTGTCTGGAAGGTTGTGTCGAGTTGATAGATGGAGGAATTGAGTTTTTGAGGCATTGAACAATACCAAGTTTGCTCTGCCCCAATCAGAAATTCTAGAAAGATCAGAAGTCAAGCGTTCTGTGGCTTCCTTGCGTGAAATGTTAACCTCCTGAAGGAATGGACGTCTATGAAAAGACGTGGAAAAGTGCAGGGTGGTATCATCAGCGTAGGAATGGAAAGGACAAGAAGTTTGGTTTAGAAGATCATTAATGAATAATAAGAAGAGAGTGGGTGACAGAACAGAACCCTGAGGTACACCACTGTTGATAGATTTAGGAGAAGAACAGTGACTGTCTACCACAGCAGCAATAGAACGGTCAGAAAGGAAACTTGAGATGAAGTTACAGAGGAAAGGATAGAAGCCATAGGAGGGTAGTTTGGAAATCAAAGCTTTGTGCCAGACTCTATCAAAAACTGTTGATATGTTCAAGGCAACAGCAAAAGTTTCACCAAAATCTCTAAAAGAGGATGATCAAGACTCAGTAAGGAAAGCCAAAAGATCACCAGTAGAGCGGCCTTGATGGAACCCATACTGGCGATCAGATAGAAGGTTGTGAAGTGATAGATGTTTAAGAATCTTCGTGTTGAGGATAGATTAAAAAACTTTAGATAGGCAGAAAATTAAAGCAATAGGACGGTAGTTTGAGGGATTAGAACGGTTACCCTTTTTAGGAACAGGATGAATGTAGACAAACTTCCAGCAACAAGGAAAGGTAGATGTTGACAGACAGAGTTGAAAGAGTTTGACTAGGCAAGCTGCAAGCACGGAGGCACAGTTTCGGAGAACAATAGGAGGGACCCCATTAGATCCATAAGCCTTCCGAGGTTTTAGGCCAGCAAGGGCATGGAAAATATCATTGCGAAGAATTTTAATAGGTAGCATGAAGTAGTCAGAGAGTGGAGGAGAGGGAGGAACAAGCCCAGAATCGTCCAAGGTAGAGTTTTTAAGAAAAGGTTTGAGCGAAGAGTTAAGCTTTAGAAATAGATGTGATAGCAGTGGTGCCATCTGGTTGAAATAAAGGAGGGAAAGAAGAAAAAGCAAAGTTATTGGAGATGTTTTTGGCTAGATGCCAGAAGTCACGAGAGAAGTTACATCTTGAAAGGTTTTAACACTTTCTATTAATGAAGGAGTTTTTGGCTAGTTGGAGAAGAGACTTGGCATGGTTCCGGACAGAAATATAAAGTGCATGAGATTTTGGTGATGGAAGGCTTAAGTACCTTTAGTGGACCACCTCTCTATCATGTATAGCACGAGAACAAGCTGTGTTAAACCAAGGTTTAGGATGTTTAGTCGAGAAAAAGAGTGAGGAATGTACGCCTCCATGCCAGACACTATCACCTCTGTTATGCGCTCAGCACACAGATACGAGTCTCTGACACGGAAGCAGTAGTCATTCCAAGGAAAATCTACAAAAATACCTCCTCAGATCCCCTCAACTAGCAAGGGCAAAACTTCAGAGGCACCTTCGCTTAGGGGGATCCTGAGGAGAGATTGGAGCGATAGGACAAGATACAGATATGAGATTGTGATCGAAGGAGCCCAACGGAGAAGAAAGGGTGACAGCATAAGCAGGATTAGAGGTCAGGAAAAGGTCAAGAATGTTGGGCGTATCTCCAAGACGGTTAGGAATACGATTAGGGTGTTGCACCAATTGCTCTAGGTCGTGGAGGATAGCAAAGTTGAAGGCTAGAGTCACCAGGATGGTCAGTGAAGGCAGAGGAATGCCAAAGCTGGTGGTGAACATTGAAGTCTCCAAGAATGAAGATCTCTGCAAAAGGGAAGAGGGTCAGAATGTGCTCCACTTTGGAAGTTAAGTAGTCAAAGAATTTCTTATAATTAGAGGAGTTAGGTGAAAGGCATACAGCACAGATAAATTTAGTTTGAGAGTGACTCTGTAGTCGTAGCCAGATGGTAGAAAACTCGGAAGATTCAAGATTTTGGGCACGAGAGCAGGTTAAGTAATTGCACACATAAAAGCAGCATCCAGCTTTGGATCGAAAATGAGGATAGAAAAAGTAGGAGGGAACAGAAAAGGGGCTACTGTCAGTTGCCTCAGACACCTGAGTTTCAGTGAGGAAAATAAAATGAGGTTTAGAAGAGGAGAGGTGGTGTTCTACAGATTGAAAATTAGATCTTAGACCGCGAATGTTGCAGAAGTTAATGGAAAAAAAAGTTGAGGGGGGTGTCAATACACTTAGGGTCGTCGACAGATTGAGTGAAGGGTGTGTATGTGTTATTAGGTGCTTGTAGTTTTGTGTGGAAGAAGAGAGTTGTCTTTGGAGGGCAGGCTGTGACTGCCCCCTTGTGTTGTGAGACACAAAGGGAAACGTTCAGTGAGGTCACAGCTGGGTTTAATGATAAGTTCACAGCACCCCCTAAACATGGCTTTAGACCTCACTGGGAGTAATTATCGTTTCGGCAGGTGTCTACTGCGTCCTCCTTCTTGGAAGCCGTGTTTGTCACTAACTTGGGACAATTAAATTTAAAGTGCCCAGTATTCGTACAATAATGGTAGATAGGCTGCATACTTTACCTGGGAGTTTATGCCTTTAATGCTTGAAATTTGTGCTCCTTAGCCCTTCTTTCTGTTAATGTCTTTAATGCTTGAAAAATGTGTTCTTCAGCCTTGCTTTGTGTTAATGTTTTTAATGCTTGAAAAATGTGTTCTTAAGGTCTGCTTTGTGTTAATGTCTTTAATGCCTGAAATATGTGTTCTTCAGCCCTGTTTTGTGTTAATGTCTTAAGTGCTTGAAAAATGTGCTCTTCGGTCCTGCTTTGTGTTATTGTCTCTAATACTTGAAAAAAAAAATGTGTTCTACAGCTCTACGTTGTGTTAATGTCTTTAATGCTTGAAAGATGTGCTCTTCAGCCTTGCTTCGTGTTAATGTCTTTAGTACTTGAAAAAAATGAGTTAGCCTTGTTTTGTAATAATGTCTTTAATGCTTGAGAAATGTGGTCTTGAGCCATTTTTTTTTTTTTTCTGTTAATATCTTTAATGCTTAATAAATGTGATCTTCAGCCCCGCTTTGTGTTATTGCCTTATTGCTGAAAATGCAACTTACTGTCCTTGCTTTGTGTTAGTGTCTTTAATATTTGAAAAGTGTGCTGTGCTATCTTAAATACTGAACTTGTTTCGTGTTAGCATGATATATTCAGTAGTGTAATAAGAAATGCAAGTAGGTATGTGGTCGGAATATTTAATTTCACCATACCTTTTATTTTATGACTTTATCACAGGTTTTTCATGTAATGATGATATTTCTTTTGAACAGCAGTGGGTGTGCTAACTTTCATAGATATTCTTTCTTTTCTGAAAAAAAAAAATACTGCAAATTATTAACAATTTTATTATCCTGTTTTGTACGAGTTTTTTTTTTTTTTTGTAAAACAAAAAAAAAAAAGGTTGGAAGTACAAAGGTGATACATAGAGTGAAATATAATAGTAACCGCTTCAATTGTATACGTTTTCTGCTGCATACATCTTTTCGGTGTAGGTGGCAGTATCGTTCGATCCCGAAACTTTCCTGAGGACTCAGACTTTCTTGATATAGGATTCATTCTGCCAGGCGGTGGAGTTAATTAAAGTGCTAATTGATATACTATTACATTATTAAACAGTACGATAGGGGCACTTTTTATTATACGAAATATGCATATAACCATGATATGCTATATGCTTGCATGGTTGCCTGGATCTTTTAGTTTCATTAAACCATGATAAGCTATATGGAGACGTCTTTCTTTACTTGCATGGTTGAGCGGGTCTTTTGGTTTTTATTGAACCATAATGGGTTATTATATGGAGACGCTTCTCTGTACTTGCATGGTTGACTGGGTCTTTTGGTTTTATTGACCTATGATAGGCTGAATGGAGACGTCTATCTTTACTTGCTGCTCCTTTCCAGGAAGCAGTACACCTATTCCCGCACCCAGAGCAAAACTCCCGCACTCTCGTCCAAAGACAACCATCCCTGGTTCCAACGCGAACCTGGCTAACGCGCATCTGGGCCAACATCACTGGTCCCAGCACCTGCTCTCGCGTGCAATCACTTCGCGTCAGACCCGGCTGCTTGTCGTTTCGAGAAGAACGGCATCCATCAACACATACTTTACTACTCGGACCCAATACCTGACACTTAAGAGCAACTTGTCCACACGAAGACCTCAATAACGTTGTAGGTTCTTCTGAGCGGCAAGCAACACATGGCCAGCAGCCTCGCTCAAAACTGCCACTCGACGCTGAGCTCACGTCAGCTACAACACTCTTACTACTCCCACAGGAAGCAAAAATCGGGCTAACAAATGGTGTACAATTCCTTAATTCGCTCTCATTTAGGCTATGGCTCACCGGTGTATGCGTCTGCATCAGAACCAGCTCTGCGGAAATTGGATGTATTCTAGAATGATGGTGTGCAAATGTCCCTGCGCTGCACTCGTACGGCGCGGATGGAGGTTGAGACCAACATACCAACACCGCACTTTCAATGCGACGCCCTCCGTTTATCCCATGAGATAAAAGTAGTCCGGAGGGGTCCGCTCGGTAACACAGCAAGCAGAATTATATGGCAGCATCACCACCTCTACACTGCAGTCCGCCGTTCATTTGCTTCAAGACTGCATACGCTCTGCCATCTAAACGTCATCCAACTGGATGACGGCGGACTTGGTCGTGCTGCTAACTCTTACCCCCTGGAAACGCTCCTCCACCAACATCACCATTAACTGGCTACCGGGGAAGAAGGCTGTCGTTACCGAGGCTGAACTCCACCAACACTTCCGGACCCTCATCGCTGGCCTCCCTCCATCCCTACATTTATACACTGAGTGCTCCACGACGGATGAATGTGTGAGTGCAAGTGTGTGGTCATGTGAGTGTGCCCTCAGCTTCCGATTGCCTACCCGTACATTGGTGTTTTCTGCTAAACTCTTTGCAATTGATATGACCATAGATTTCGCATTAAACTCACCTCATCATTCAACTGTAGTTTTTTTTTTTTTTTTTTTTGACTCGAGGCAATTTTTTTTTTTTTTGACCTTGAGGCAATACAGTCCGGCCACACGGATAAAAATGAAATCCAGGGCAACATCATTAATAAATAAAATTCTTGTTGTAAATGCTTCTTACTGATCTGGATGCCTGGACATTCCAGTATACGGAGGAATTAAACAGGCTGACATCCAGGCTTGGTCTGCTGCAGATCAGTAGGGATCTGCAATAAAACTCCGGTGGCAGAGTCATTGGAACAACCACCTACGTACACCCAAATTCATTCTAGGCGAGTGGGCCTCCTGCAATCGCCCCAACACGGTGGAAGGAGGTGGTCCTTGAACGCCCCAGGATGGGCTGCATCATCCCTACACATATATTCCCCTATATAGCCAATGTCTTTCCACCACAATGGACCACCTATGACGAGCACATCCTGCTTCGCTGTGTGCGTTATTGGGAGGAGAGGCGGCCCTTGGCAGCTTACTGCCGGGGCCGCGGGCTTCCTCTAACGCAGACCACCCTTTTATGTGATGAGCACCCGGATGTGATCGACAGACTGATGATTTTCCTGACGGAGACCAATTTAATCAGAGAGCTGTGATTTGCATGTATATATTATATCATTTATATGTACCCTGCACTATGTACTGTATATACAAGTGTACAATATGTAAATAAAAGTATGAAAATGTGTATGAACTATGTACTGCGTGGTCTTATTATGAATGTTTCTTCATTTATGTACATACATAATACGTAGTAATACTACATATTCTTCCTACTCGTGTGCACGTGAGTTGCCCCCCCCCTCCGCCCTCCCCTTGCACCGCTTCAAAGCTGTGCTTTGAAGCGTGTGTGAAGGAATGAATGTGTATATATTGTATTGTATATCTAAAAATAAATGACACCAAAAAATAAAGAAAAAAATACAAAAGGTTAAAAATACAATAAAAATCAAATAAAAGATAATGATTAAAAATGGAACAAAACAATAAAAAGGCCTAATGCCCATTCAGGGTGATGGCCCCCCTCCAAAAAAAAAAAAAAAAAAGAAAAAAAAAAAAGAAAAAAAGAAAAGTGATGCGCAAACTGTGCCCAGACACGGTGCTGGAAACACGAGTCCTGCCGCTTCTGTATTTTATCTACCTTCGTGTTTTTTTTGTTTTTTTTTTCTGTACGCCCTTCAGGCTTAGGGATTATCTGAATAAAGATTGGATTCCTATCACCCATGATATTAAGTTTTGCTTGCCATTGTCCTCTCCTTAGCGGCAACAGTAAGTATCGGTTGCCACATTGTCAGACTGTCTTTCCTCTCTCACCTACGGAGGATCTGCCTCAGTCAGCGTGCTTTGGGATGAACTGACACCGTTCAGTCCCCCTAGAATGGTTTGGCAGGACAATCTGACCCTAGGAAAGCTTCTCCCTGACCTCTTCCCACATGTGTCCAGCTCTCCTCCTGTAGGAGGGAGGGTGTACCCCCCTCAATGCCTAACTGACCCGCCTCTCCTCCCCCGTCAAGGGGGAGGTAGGACACTGACCGACGACTCCCGACTGCCAGGCTCTCGATTGCCCCCGACAATGCCACTTGCAGCATTCTACACTCCAAGACAAACACCTGCATCTCCACGGTTACTTTTTTTCATAATCAAAAAGGTCATGGATTGTAATACTGGAAATATTGTTAATGTTAAGAAACTTGCCAGTGGAGACTTACCTATTCAGACCATTAACGTAAGTCAAATAAAGTCACTTTTGAAGCTCCGATTCATCCACGAGATCGAGATCGACCGATTCCGGTGACCATAAACTCGTGTCAGGAAGTCGCCTCCCACCAGGATTTTTTTGGATATGGAACAGACTGATATTGATGATTACATGGCTGGCCAGATGTCATTGTAGCTAAGAAAATCACTTGACGGTACAAGGAGCATGACCTCAGTAATTATCATCTTTTGTGTTGCTAAGTTGCCAGCGAGGGTTCATGTAGGATACGAATCGGTTCCCGTTCGTCCCTACATTCCGAATCCTCTCTATTGTTTCTAGTGCAAGCTTCACGAGCACATGGCAACGCTTGCCATACCTCACACTCTTACTGCGATAGATGTGCTGGAGAGGGTCATGTGGTGGAAGATTGCCCATCTTTGGTAGAGAAGTGCCATAACTGTGAGGGTACAGCTCCACTTTCTTACGCGACTGCCTTGCATGGAAAGTGGAGAAAGAGATCTGCATAGTTAAGGCTACTGAGGGAATCTCTTACTATGAGGCGAAGAAGCGAGTGAAGCAGACACAGGCCACGCCTGCTTCAAACGTCTCATAAGCCCCAACGGTAAGAGCCCTGCAGCCATCTAGACGGATCCGCAGCCCACTACATCTACCATCACAGCTTCTGAAGTCCGAAGCGGTAGTAAAAAACTGAAGGATAAGTGTCTTGAAACCTCCCTCTTGAAGGAATTCAAGAAATAAGAAGATGAAAATACAGAAGCAGGTAGGGAGTTCTAGAGTTTACCAGAGAAAGAAATGAATGATTGAGAATACTGGTTAACTTTTGCATTAGCGAGGTGGATAGAATAGGGATGAGAGAAAGAAGAAAGCCTTGTCCAGCGAGGCCGCGGGAGGAGGAGAGAGGCACGCAGTGAGCAAGATCAGAAGAACAGCTAGCGTGAAAATAGCGGTAGAAGATAGCTAGAGATGCAACATTGAGGCGATGAGAAAGAGGCTGAAGACAGTCAGTTAGGGCAGAATAGCTGATGAGACGAAAAGCTTTTGATTCCACCCTGTCTAAAAGAGCGGTATGAATGGATCCTTTCCCCAGACATGTGAAGCATGCTCCATACATCGACGGATAAGGCCCTTGTACAGAGTTCGCAGCGGGGGGGGGGGTGTAGAAAAACTAGCGGAGACGTCTCAGAAGGCCTAACTTCATAGAAGCTGTTTCAGCTAGAGATGAAATGTGAAGTTTCCAGTTCAGATTATAAGTAAAGGACAGACCGAGGGTGTTCAGTGTAGAAGAGAGGGACAGTTAAGTGTGACTGAAGAAGAAAGGATAGTTGTCTGGGAGGTTGTGTTGAGATGATAGATAGAGGAATTGAATTTTTGAGGCACTGAATAATGCCAAGTTTGCCCTGCCCCAATCAAAAATTTTAGAGAGATTAGAAGTCAGACGTTATGTAGCTTCCCTGCGTGGAATGTTTGCTTCCTGAAGGGTTAGACGTCTATGAAAAGACCTGAAAAGTGCAAGGTAGTATCATCAGCGTAGAAGTGGATAGGACAAGAAGCTTGGCTTAAAAGATCATTGATGAATAATAGGAAAAAAGTGGGTGAAAAGACAGAACCCTGAGGAACTCCACTCTTAATAGATTTAGGAAAAGAACAGTGACCGTCTACCACAGCAGCAATAGAACGGTCAGAAAGAAACATGAGATTAAGTTACAGAGAGAAGGATAGTAGCCATAGAAGGGTAATTTGGAAATCAAAGCTTTGTGCTAGACTCTATCGGAAGCTTTTGATATGTCTAAGGCAACAGCAAGTTTCACCAAAATCTCTAAGAGAAGATAACCAAGACTCAGTAAAAAGAACTGATGACAAGTAGAGCTGCCTTGACGGAACTCGCACTGGCTATCAGACTGAAGGCTGTGAAGTGATAGATCTTTAAGAATCTTCCTGTTGAGGATAGATTCGAAAACTTTATATAGCCAGCAAACTAAAGCAATAGGACAGTAGTTTCAGGAATTAAATTAGAACGGTCACCCTTTTTAGGAACAGGGTGAATGTAGGCAAACTTCCAGCAAGAAGGATAGGTAGATGTTGACAGACAGAGTTGAAAGAATTTGACTAGTCAATGTGCAAAAGCACGGAGGGCGTAGTCAGAGAATGATAGGAGGGATCCCATCATGTCAATAAGCCTTACGAGAGTTTAGGCCAGCGAAGGCATGGAAAACATCATTGCGAAGAATTTTAATAGGTAGTATGAAGTAGGCAGAGGGCAAAGGAGAGGGAAGAACAAGCCCTGAATTGTCCATGGTAGAGTTTTTAGCAAAGATTTTCGAGCGAAGAGTTCAGATTTTAGAGATGGATGTGATAGCAGTGGTGCCATCTGTTTGAAATTAAGGAGGAAAAGAAGAAGAAGAAGAAGCAAAGTTATTGGAGATGTTTTTGGCTAGATGCCAAGAGACACGAGGGGAGTTAGATCTTGAAAGATTTTGACACTTCCTATTAATGAAATAGTTTTTCGCTAGCTGAAGAACAGAATTGGCATGGTTCCGGGATGAAATATAAAGTGTATGAGATTCTGATGATGGAAGGCTCAAGCACCTTTTGCGGGTCACCTTTCCATTATGTATAGCATGAGAACAGTCTGTGTTAAACTAAGGTTTAGAAGGTTCAGGTCGGGAGAAAGAGTGAGAAATGTACGCCTCCATGCCAGACACTATTAATTCTGTTATGCGTTCGGCACACAGAGACGGGTTTCTGACACGGAAGCAGTAGTCATTCCAAGGAAAATCAGCAAAATACTTCCTCATGTCCCCCTCCCCCTAGCAAAGGCAAAACACCAGAGGCACCTCTGCTTAGAGGAATCCTGAGGAAAGAGTAGAACGACAAGATACAGATATAAGATTGTGATCGGAGGAACCCAATGGAGAAGAGAGGGTAACAGCATAAGCAGAAGGATTACAAGTTAGGAAAAGGTCAAGAATGTTGGGCATATCTCCAAGATGGTCAGGAATACTTCTAAATCTACATCTACTACTGCCAAAGCCTCTACTCATATCACTTCCTCTGTTTCATATCTGCCTATTCATTTCTGCCATATATTCATATCTTCACATATTTCTATTACTCCCAGGAAGAATAAAAAAAAAGAAAAAAAATGTCTAGTAAATAAATGTCTAGTAAAGTGTCTAGTAAATTAAATTTCACAGAACATGAACGCCAACGCCCTTCTCATGTTATTCCTGCTCCCGCGCACTCGAGAAAGAGTTATTACGCTCGCTCCCTCTCGACGTTGACGACTGATGAATCTATGAATCTATGGACGTTCTCCGGCATTGCCTTAGAGCGCAGAAGGACTAAGAAACGCGACCACCACCGCAACTCTTAAGAGTTTTTACAGTTCATGGAACTGTAAAAAATATTCGGAATAAAGATCCATATTTGTCACTTTTAGTGAATATACACAGGCCGTCCGTTATTTGTCTATAAAAGACAACACTGCAGGATCAGCCTGATCCCACAGTACACTACCATCCGTAGAGAAAATATGAGGGACACGGTGCTGCCATATACATACACAAAACACCGACACAGATGGAAGTGACGTTGAATTTACTTCTGGAAGCTTTCACGTGCAGGGTAAGATTCATCAACACGTATCTGCCTATCTGTTCCCTCTACTTATCTCCCAATGCCCAAATTGTTGATGATGGCGTAACATGAATGACTAGCCAGCTTCCAGGCAACAGGGTTTTTCTGGGCGATTTCAACTCCATCATCACCGATGGGGAAGTGAGAAATTAAGCGTACATAGGGATCAGATAGTTAACATATTATTACAGAGAAACCTTTGTCTTCTGAATGATGGAAGTGCGACTCGTGTAGATCATCGGAATGGTAACGCGTCTGCCATCGATTTCTCATTGCTCTCGCCAAATATACTCCCTGACTTCTCTTGGGAAGTCATTGATGTCTTCCACGGAAGTGACCATCTACCTATCTGCATCTGTTATGCAAGCGACATCCCTCCCACCCCTGCCCTCCCAAGTTTAACTTCAAGAAAGCAGACTAGGCAGCCTTCCGTGGGGTTGCTTGCCGACGTGGATATATCTGGTGGGGTCATTGACACTATGGTCAGCAACGCAACATAATCCACTTTATACGCCACCGAGACATGTATTTCGAAGACTTCTCTAGTTAACACTAAGCATGATGTTTTATGTTGGGCAACGGATTGCCGACATGTACTTCGTGAGCGTAATAGACGATACAGGCATTTTGCCCAGCAGCCCAGTCAAGCAAATTTTATAGCCTAGAAAAAGGCAAGGGCTCAGCCAAGGAAAGTGATCCGTAATGCTAAAAGAGACTCATTCCGACAATTTACATCAGCAGTGAATCACACCACCCTCCCCCCTGTCACAAGTGTGGAAAACTATTCACATATTAGATAATGAAAAAACCCTACATACCAATTACAACTCTCAAAAATCAATACCATTACAATAGATGGCCAAGGAACCACTGCCAACACAACAGCCCAAGATTTCCACAGTGCAAGTAACACTTATTATGATCCTCCCTTCCTTCCCCGTAAGGAGACAACAGAACTCGATGTACCAAACTTTGCCAAGGGAGGCGTAAACTCGGACTATAACACAGAGTTTACGATGGATTAACTCCTTTTTGTCCTGAAATTCTTTTTTTTTTTTTTTTATGTAGGAAGGATACTGGCCAAGGGCAACAAAAATCTAGTAAAAAAAATGCCCACTGAAATGCCAGTCCCATTTACAGTCCCTGTAAAGACTCCATCCATCCCCGGTTCTTTTTTTTTTTCATATATATTATGTTATAACATCTCGGCCATCATTCCCTTGCAAAATGCTTACAACTTTACAATAGAATCTGGGCCATCCACACCTTCCCTCACTCCTGGCATTTTTCACATACCAAAACGACTGGACGCCTTAAGGACCCCAGTGCGTTTCGTCACATTGCGCTCAGGAGCTGTCTATGTAAGGTTATGGAACGTATGATAAAGCAAAGGCTCCTTTTTTGCTCTAGAAGCAATGGGTTTGTTAGGTGATCAGCAGTCGGGTTTTCGGAAGTACCAAGGCGGGATGGATCACCTGACAAACTTGGAACATTGCACTTCAAAGCAATTTGCCAAAAATGAATTCATAATAGTGGTGTTTTAGGACATCCGCATAGCCTTCGACTTGACATGACAACACTGTATCCTCATGAATCTCTACGCTTACCACTTCAGAGGTAACTTCAATTTTTGTTTATAACTTTCTTCAGGACAGAACATTTTCTGTCAAGGTTCTTGGTAACGTAATCTCGGATGTTTTCGTCCAAGAACACGTGGTGCCACAGAGTAGTATTCTTAACCCATATTATTTGCATTATGATTAATTGGGCCTTTCTGTGGCTATTAAAGTTTTTCGTTCCTAAGTGTATCGTTGTTTTCACGTAACGTAACGTACCTGATTTGCAATTCACTCTTCAAGGCCAACCGATACCGTTTAAAAATTCAGTAGAGTTCCTGGGTCTGCATTTTGACAGCAGACTCAGTTGGCAGACTCATGTTAATGAATTGCTTATCCGTTGTCTTAAAAAAAAACAATGTTCTCAAATATCTTTCTAGTACCTCGTGGGAATCAGACAGAAAATCTTTCTTTAAGTCCTTAATTCGTTATCACTTAGACTATGACTAACCAGTGTATGGGTCTGTGTCGGAACGTACACTGTAGAGGCTGCATGTGTTCCAGAATGAATGTGTGCGAATGTGCCTCGGGGCCCTGCGCTGCACCCGTGTGGCGCGGATGGAGATAGAGGCCAATATTCCACCACTACATACACGTCGCAGCGCCTTCCTGCTATCTCATGGAATGGAAATAGCCCGGAAAGTTCCCCTCGGTAACACAGAAAGGAGGATAATTTGGCAGCACCACCATTTCCACACTGCGGTCTGCTGTCCAGTCATCAGACTACACTCGTTCTGCCAATGGACGGGCATCTGACTGGACAATGTAGACCAACTAGTGTTGTCCACTCCTAATCCCCTAGAAGCGACCCACAACCACTTTCGCCATCAACTGGCTCCCGAGGAAGAAGGTTGTCGTTACCAACACCTCCGGGCCTTCGTCGCTGGACTCCCTCCACCCATACATCTCTACACAGACGACTCCAAGACGGATGAATGTGTGGGTACAGGTGTGTGGTCGTGTAAGTGTGTCCTAAGGTTCCGAGTGCCCTCCCATACATCAGTGTTTTCTGCTGAACTTTTTGCTCTTGATAAGGCCGTATATCATGCAATAAATTCACCTCATCATTCAACTAATATCTTATCCGGCGCAAGTCAGCCCTTCATGGAATAGGGTTCAACCACACGGATACAAAATGAAATACAGGACAACGTCATTAATTAGCTGAATGCATGTCGTAAATCCTACTCATTGATTTGGGTGCCTAGACATTCCAGCATACGCAGGAATGAACAAACTGACATACTGGCTAGGTCTGGTGCAGAGCTCGAGGGAACGTGGAACTTGCGTCGGGATCTGCAGTTATATCTCTCAGCTGTTAAATCATCAGTAAAACCCTGTGGTAGTGTCGCTGGAATAATCTCCACCTACACTCCATTAAACCCATCCTGGGCGAGTGGGCCTCCTGCAATCGGCCCACACAACGGGAGGTGGTGGTCCTTCCACGGCGCAGGATGGGCTGCACCCTCCCTACACATACGCTCCCCTGCATAGCCAACGCCTTCCCACCACATTGTACCACTTGTAACGTTACCCTCTTTGTCGAGCACATCCTGTTTCACTGTGTGCGGTATCAGGAGGAGAGGCAAACTTTGGCAGCTTACTGCTGGGAAAGCGGCCTCCCGCTAACGTAGACCACCCTTTTGGGTGAGGAGCACCCGGATATGGTCGACAGACTGATGATTTTCCTGACTGAGACCAATGAGCTGTAATTTACATGTATATACTATGCCTTATATGTATTATACACTATGTATATAAATTTATTTAAATATGTAAATATAACGTATAAATGTATGAAAATATATCAGCATTGTGCACTACGTGGATTTTATATGACTGTGTTCCCCATTCATGTACATACTTAATACCTACTAATATACTACATAGCCTCCCTTCCTGTGTGCCTGTGTGTTATTACTCTCTCTTCCCTTCCCTGACAAAGGACAATAGTTTTGTGACAGGAGCAGGAACCATGTATGAATGAAGCGTCTGCTAAAGAATACATGTGTGTTATATATTGTATATGCTGAAAAGTACATGAGTAGTTATATAACTAAAAAAAAAAAAATAAAAAAAAATAATTGAGTGACTAAAACTAAATAACGTTTAAATGGCCTTATACCCACGATAGGGTAATGGGAAAAAATAAATAAATAAAAAAAAAGTGAAGACTACCAAACAAAGCGGAGGTTGTGATCTTCGTCCTCATGAGTAAATAAAAACCTTTTC
>NC_087166.1:18038765-18058765 GCF_035594125.1 Scylla paramamosain | reverse complement strand
TATATATATATATATATATATATATATATATATATATATATATATATATATATATATATATATATATATATATATATATATATATATATATATATATATATATATATATATATATATATATATATATATATATATATATATATATATATATATATATATATATATATATATATATATATATATATATATATATATATATATATATATATATATATATATATATATATATATATATATATATATATATATAATTTTATTTTATTTTTTTTTCCGTAGTCTATCACAATTAGCACGGTATCTTCTAATGAAGAACTTTGATTAGGCATTTGGGAAACGTTACCCCGAGAGGATGCCCTTCCTACCCTTGGACCGTTTTCAGGATTCGAGTTCGTGCTACTAAGGACCCCTCGAACCCCTATGCGCACGGGGTTACACAATAGGTGAAATAAAGAAAAAAACAAATAAAAATAAATAAATAAATAAAAATAAATAAATAAATAATAATAATAATAATAAAAATAACAAAATTAAGTATATATATATATATATATATATATATATATATATATATATATATATATATATATATATATATATATATATATATATATATATATATATATATATATATATATATATATATATATATATATATATATATATATATATATATATATATATATATATATATATATATATATATATAAACATAAATTAATATATAAAGATGATAAAAATAAATATATATTTACATTTCATACAAGGACCGCCATATGCAAGTCTGATAGCTTCTTGCAGTTTCCTTTTTTTTTATGTTATTATTTTGCCGGTGGCCGATTTATCAGCGCTGGGGCTTGGTGATCTCGGTGACCCGAGTTTGAGTTCTACTGGAAGCTGGGCATACTCCGAGTTATCGATGACTTACCATAGAATACTGACATCCTTCCAGTCAGCTCTGTTTTTCACGGTGTATGCAGCATAAACCTCTGCAAAGGAATCATGAAAACAATGTCCTTTATATAACCACGGGCAGGAACCGACCTCCTTAAACTCCAAAGGCAAAGAGGAGCTTTAGGCCTTTAAATAGCACTAAAACTGCATACTTATGCTACAGGCTAAACACACACACACACACACACACACACACACACACACACACACACACACACACACACACACACACACACACACACACACACACACACACACACACACACAGTTCTGACCTCAGGACGTGTGACCTTTGGCGGTCTCGGGCAGCCTCGGTCAACTTGTTGGCTTTCCCCACCCCTAGTGATAGCGACCTCAGTTTTTTTCTGTTTTCAACTTTTAGCTTTTAGTTTTAGGCTCGCCCTGGTGGGATTGTTGTACTTGTGAACACATTTAGCGAGTGCGTGTTGACACATAAAGAATAATGTGTGCTCCAGTGCAAACGTACGAACGTAACTACCTCCTGCGTCGTAGGCGAGGATCAGGTTACCCGCCGCCCAACGTGATAAAGTGCCTTAAGACCCTGAAACTATTTCGGAACAGCGGGTCGAGGGGAGGAAAACATGTGCATCCCATCAAGGTAGTGACCTCCAGTGCCAGAGTAGACCGCAAGGTGGGGAAGAAGGAATACAGGCACATTGAAGTACCTCATGTGTGGTACAGTCTTCCCTCCCTCCTCTTATTCAATGCGACGTCTCTGGCCAACAAGATGGACGAGTTAATTGTGACGGTGAGTTCTACTTTTGCAGACATTGTGGCGGTTACTGAGGCGTGGCAGATTGTTCCTGAGGTGTGCACAATGCAGGACTACCAGCTCTACCATCACCTGAGGTCAGGACGCAGGAGGGGCCGTTTTCTGCCGCTCTACCCTCAGCCCCTCACACCTCCCTGTCGATATTCCGGCCGGTGTAGAGGCCCTGTGGGTGAGAGTCACGCCCCCCTGCCATCCCAGCAACACGGCCTCCATCATCGTGTGCGTCGTGTACCACCCCCCACGAGCCACCACAGCACAGTTACTCACCGCTCACATCATCGACACTGCTGATGCCCTGAGGGTGAGGTATCCTGCCGCCAAACTGGTCATCTGTGGGGACTTTAACAGATTAGATATCAACGATATCCTACACCAGCTACACCTCACCCAGATCGTGGACTTCCCCACCCACCAGCAAACCATCCTCGACCTTATACTGACAGACCTGGGCCAGCAGTACTCGCCCCCCAAGCCGCTGCCTCCCATGGGACAGAGCACCCACCTCTCCATACTGTGGACACCCACACCCACCACCTCGACCCCTCGGTCAGCTGTCACCAGGACCCACCGCCCCATGCCTGACTCAGCCATGAGGGAGTTTGGGCAGTGGGTGACACAACACCCGTGGACCGAGGTGCTGGATGTGGAGGACGTCCACTTAAAATGGCAAAATTACGTCGCCACCACCACAGAAGCCTTCCACCGCTACTTCCCAGCCAAGAGCGTCACAACGCACCCATCTGATGCCCCCTGGATGACGCCCCACATTGAGAGACTCATGTGTCAGCGGACCTGGGCATTCCACTCCTGCCCGGTCTTATACAGGAAACTAAGAAACAGAGTAATCAGGGAGATTAAGGCTGCAAAGGCAAACTATTACCCAGACAAGATACACCACCTCAAGCTGACCAACAACAGACAGCGGTACGCTAAGATCAAAGCTTTGTGTGGCCTACAAAAGCACACTTCATCTCTTCCTTGCACCTCACACCTTCCTGCTAATCTCGCGGCTCAGGAGATGAATGATCACTTTGCTGCTATCTGTCAAACCTTTCCTTCCCTCCACACCACTCTGCTTCCTGCCTATCTTCCGGCTCTCTTTCATCCCCCAGTGTCCAGGCGGTGGATGTTTTTAAGAGAATACTCAAATTCAAACCAAGATCCACCACACCCACTGACCTCCTTATAAAAACTTACAAGGAATTTGCTGTAGAGCTAGCAACACCGCTATGCTCCATAATAAACGCTTCACTCTCCCAACACTCTTGCCCCGAGGACTGGAAGACATCTTACATCACCCCCATCCCCAAAATTTCCAGTCCACAGTCACTCAATGACCTCAGGCTAGTCTCTATCACCCCCATCCCTAGCCTTATTTGTGAAGATTTTGTATATGACTGGGCCTACACCAGAATTTGTAATACCGTGGATATCAGACAGTTTGAAAATATTAAAGCCACCTCCACCTCCCATTACCTGACCAGCTTCCTTGAATTCATCCACAGCCACCTGGACAAGCGAAACATCTCTCTAGCTGTTGATTTTGTGGACTTCAAAAAGGCTTTTGATCTTGTTGATCACACTGTTGTCATCAGCAAGGCAGTAAGTCTGGGTCTCCCTCCTAACCTGATAGCGTGGCTAGCCGACTTCCTCACAGGGAGGCGTCAGGCCGTTCGCTATCAGGGCTCTGTCTCTAATTTCCAACAGCTGACATGTGGGGTCCCCCAGGGGACCAAGATGGGTCCTCTATGCTTCCTCCTCCTCATTAACGACGCCCTCACTGACACCCCCCATCGCTGGAAGTATGTGGACGACTGCACCGTGGGCGTCCCAGTTTCCACCAAGAACCCGGACTACTCGCCACTTCAAGCGATTCTGGAGCGACTGCAGACGTGGACAGAGGAGAGCAGGATGACCATCAACCACAGCAAAACTGTGGTGATGCATTTCTGTACCTCCTCTGTACCAGTGCCCCCTCCACAGCTCTCAGTGGGCCCTCACCCCCTCCAGGTGGTCCGATGTGCCAAGCTCCTCGGAGTCACGGTGGACGACCAGCTGACCTGGAAGCAGCATGTCGCCAGCACCATAAGATCAGCTACCTACACGCTGTACATTCTGCGCAGACTCAGGGCGCTGGGGACGCCGACAGATGAGTTAAGCGGGGTGTACCTTACCTTCATCCTTCCCAAACTCATGTACGCCTCCCCAGCATAGTCCTCCTCCCTTACACACACTCAACAGCTACAGTTAGAGAGTGTGCAGAAAAGGGCATGCAGGGTCATCCTTGGCCCTGCATACACCACCTATGAAGAAGCCCTGAACACCCTGTTCCTGTCCAGACTATCCACCAGGTACCGAGAGGCTCTGGAGAAGTTTGGAAGGGGACTACTGCATCATCTACGTCTCAGAAACATGCTGCCGCCTGCCGCGCCTCGCCCGACCCGTGCCACCAGACACCTCAACAAGATAACACCCCGAAAGGCGCCGCGCATGGACCGGTACAGACTCAGTGTGATTCCCACCATGGTGCGAGCCATCAATCAATAGCCCCTTCTAGATTAGACTTACCTTTAGGATTAATGTTAAGTATTTCCCCACCCCCTATGTACATTTTCAGTTTGTTAACTGCCTAAAGAATAAACCGTTTATTATTATTATCATTATTATTATTACACACACACACACACAAACACACACACACATACACACACACAGTTTTTTTTCTTTTGTCTATAAAAGAATTGTGTGTGTCACAACATACATAAAAACTGAGAAAATTATGTAGTTACCTGTGTCTGGAGGGATGAGTAGTGCATCCAGGTGGAAGGAACAAGGAATAGTATGGAAGCTACGCCATCGAGTCCTTCGAGAACTACCTGAGGAAAGCCTGCCAACACGAGGGCCAAAATGGAGATGCAGGACCCTATCATGAAGGCCATCTGGAGGCGCACACGTGTTTTGATACCTTTCGCAGAGCTGATATCGCACCACTGCGATAAACACAACCATGAATTCAGTAGTCGTATCAAACGATTGCCCGCCATTAATAGGCTTACCGTCTGACTCCATGCATTTAATAACATGCTCCCGAAGAGAACCACGACCATCATCTGCCAGATAAAGTTTACTTCTTGTTCAGTGGAATGAAACGTGGATTGAGAGGAAAGAGTCATGATTATACCCACTGTTCCTGCCACAGTCGCTACACTGAGGTAGATGGCTATCATGATACCCAACACGCCTGACACGCTCCGCCATCTCAATACGTAAAGATTGAGAGTTTTGTCAAACACATATGGTATTATTCCAAGCACCCGCAACATAGCCCACAGCTCCGCCAATGGAGCCAAAGGATTCCATGTCACACCAAACGTCGATTGAACATCTACTTCCTGGATTGCTACTTTCTGAGGCTTCATGCTGTTGTTAGGCGACACATTGCTTTCAGATGACTGGTAAAGATGACCAAATTTCAGGTCTTGTTCCCAAGCCTGAGGGCGTCCCGAGGTGTGAACCATAGCTGAAGTGTCTCTCTTTACTGCTTTCCTGAGAACTCAGCAAGTCGTTTCTTTTCGCCGACAGCCGCACCTATTGAAGTTTCAATGTAAAAATATCAACATAGTTTTTACCTACCACTACCTATTTTTTTTTTTTATACATTTGTATAGCATTGTGTTTTATAGAAACTGTAAAACTGAAAAAAAAATAAATAAATAAAATGTAAGAGATGAGATATATCAGCAGACGATATAATCCTTAGGCAGCTCAGCCGAACTGCTATTTTATTTATTTATTCATTATTTATTATTATTTTTTTTTTTTATGCAAGAGAGACTCCGGCCAAAGGCAACAAAAAGACAGTGGAAAAAAAAAAAGCCCACTGAAGATGTTAATTCCAAAAGGGAATTAACCAGAAAGAATAATATTATGCATTAAAGTGTCTTGAAGCCTGTCCTGAAAGTGTTAAACTTGGTTTTAATTTAGCATTCGTCTTTATAATTAATAACTACTCTTTTTTTTTTATGTATTGGGATAACTGACAAAAACAACAACAACAACAACAACAACTTACAATACCATGTCCCCACCTAAAGGGGGAAAAATACCAAAAAAAGACCAACTTAGCCTTTTATTTTTATTTATTTATTTATTTTTTTTTTTTTTTTGGATACTGCTCTCTTAACCAATTCAGCTGATAGGTAGGGAAAATGAATAATAAAAAAAAAAAAAGATAGCTCCAGGGTTTAACAGTGTAAAAGATGAAAAGTGAAGGAACCGGTTAACACTTCCATTAATCAAGTGACCAAAATATGGGTGATAGTTAGTAGAAAGGCTTGTGGAATTAAGGCCGCAGGAAAGTGGGAGGAATGCAGATAGTCATTTCAAAGAAACAGTAGCTATGTTAGTGACAATATAAGACTGTAAAATATTCAACATTGCGCAGACAAGTTAAATAACCATGACACTGTTAGAGGAGAAAAATCAATGTGGATTCTACCATGTTTAGAAGGAATGTGTGAATTAGACCTACCCAAATTATGGGCGTAGTAGTACATGCAAAGACCGATGAGGGCCTTTGCGAGTTAAAATACATCATTCAGGATTTGATAGTTCAAGTAATTCTAAGTCTAAAATACTCTATACACTTATGCTGTGTTTTGCTTTATTTTGCGAGAAATCAACATATAAGTTGTGTGTTGCGGGAGCCGCTCCCCTGAGTGGGCCTCCGCCTCTTTCCCTTCCTTTTGGTTTCCTAAGTACTCGAGCGATGCCGATGCATTAAGGGTGTCATCTGTTTACAACACTGACCAGTTTTAGATCATTGATCTGGATCTGGATCTGATTTGGTTTTGCATAGGGTAAAAAGAATTGTGGCCATTCCTGATCAAAACATTACCAACACAAAAGCATGTCGCTGCTGTTCTCTAACTAGGCAAAACCTCCTTCTATTAATTGAAAATATAAAAGTCTTTCTAGATGTAAATCTCTTTGTGCCTTTTGTTACCTACCCAAACATATATCCATCAAGTTTTCTTCTTCCTCTTTTCTCTATTTTAATCTGATAACACCACTGCAATTTCATCTATCTCTAAAGCTGAACGGTTCCCTTAAAACTTTGCTAAAAACTCTGCCTTGGATGATTAACGGTTGTTCCTCCTTTTCCACCCTCCGACTATTTCATGCTATTTATTAAGATCCCATCCCATCCCTGGTCTTAACCACCCTCACAAAGTTTACAAACCTGATGGGGTCCCTCCCATTTTTCTCCAAAACCGTGCTTTCGTGTTTGCACGTTACCTAATCAAACTGCCTACTCTTTCTGGCAACTTTTACTTTTATTCTGCTAGAAGTTTACCTACATTCAATCCTAGAAGTGGCGACTACTCTAATCCCTCAAAGTACCGACAGATTGCCTCTAATTTACTTCCTTTTTTACATTTTTTTTTTTTATCTATCCTCAACAGGAAGATTCTTAAACATCTTCCACCTTATAACATAATAACTGATCGCCGGCATGGATTCCATGAAGACCGTTATACTGGTGATCGTTTTGCTTTCCTTACTCACCCTTGGTCATCCTCTATTAGATATTTTGGTGAAGTGTGCGCTGTTGGCTTAGACATATCAAAAACACTTGATAAGGTCTGGCACAAACCTATTTCCCAACTACGCTCTACGGCTTCTATGTATACTTCTCTCTGTAACTTCATCTCTAATGTGATAGACAGTGGGGATGGTAGAAAATCACTGCTCTTCTCCTAAATCTATAAACAGTATGTTCCTCAGGGTTATTTCCTGTCACCCACTCTCTTCCTATTATTCAACAATGATCTTTTAAACCTTATGTCTTATTGGTGATGATGATGATGATACCACTTTTTTCTTAGACTTCCAAACATTTAGAAATTAAACATCTCGCACAGTGAAATAACGAAGCACCTGACTTACAATCTCTTTAAAATTTCTGCCAAGCCAGAGCAAACTTAATGTCATTTAATGACTCAAAAAAAGCAATTTCTCTATCTACCATCTCGACATCACCTTCCAGGTAACCATCCTCTCTTCTTCAATTACACTTAGCTGTCTCCCTCTTCTGCAGTGAACATCCTCGGTCTGTAGTTAATTAACTCGTTATCTAAACTGAAAACCTCACATCTCATCTCTAGCTAAAACATGAATGAAGTTAGAAGTTATGAGCCGTCTCCATCAATTTTTCTCATCAGCCCAGCTGTTAACTTTGTACAGCGGCCTTATCTGTCTACGTACAAAGCACGTTTCACATAATGAGTAGTTCCAATCATACTGTCCTGCTTAACAGTGTGCATTCAAAGGCGTTTCGTCTTATCATCTCCTCTCCTCTAAGCTGAATGTCTTCAGCTTCTCTCTCGTAGCCGTAATGTTAAATTTCTTGTTACCCTCTACCGGTATATTCACGCTAATTGCTCTAAACTTTGTGAGGGTGGTTAAGGCCAGGGATGGGATGGGATCTTGCTAACTGCATGCCTCCCTTCTCCCGCGTTTTCGTTGCACGAGACTTTCTTCCTTCTTTTACCCCCTCTTCTCTAATGCAAGAAAACTTCACAATCTCTCATTCCTTTTACTGGTAAAGTGTAGAAGTTGAAACTCCCTACCTCCTGTATTTCCTCCTTCCTATGATTTAAATTCCTTCAAGAAGGAGGTCTCGAGACATTTCTCAACTCTAGATCATCTTTTTGGCACTCTACTTTCGGGACTGGCTCCTCAGTCGGCTTATTTATTTACTTATTTATTTATGTAGATATTTTTTACTGCCCTTGCAAGTAACCATCTTATAAAATGAGCACACACACACACACACACACACACACACACACACACACACACACACACACACACACACACAGACACACGTCTCCTGACCTCCAAAGGGTTCAAATGTGTGTGCCGGAACTTCTCGGAGCAGCCATGGATCAGAGTGTAACTCAGTCCCCGTTCCCGTCTCTACCCACCCCTATCCATCAGTGACAAATAGAAAAGCAGCAAAATTATACATGCATCATAAAGAATACCTAAACAATGAAAGAAAAGTTGTGAATTTGTGGCGATCTTTACCCCTCTCCTCAGTATCCGCCATGTTAATGCTACGTCCTATCCCGTGCATCGCTTTATTAAACCTGTCCTACTTCATCACCTTTGCATATATAAGCCACTCTATTGAGTATTTTATTAGGTATGTCCTCGTACTGCATCACGGCACTGTATCATAAATATGATGATGTGTTGGAAGCGATGGCCCAAGACAGGAACGTCACCTTTACCTGCCCTACCAAAATGACGAGCACCACTGGAAAGCTTGACTGTTGCACTGCATGCAAATGTTGTTGTTCATTTCACCTGAAACTCACGCTACGCGGTTTTAATAATGGTTTTCTGTATGCAAGATTTTTATTGATAACAATGCACGCATATCGGCCTATTTTCACCTATCATGTTTGTATCCCTGCCCATGAGTTGCTGTGTCTTTAACTCTGCCCCGCTGTCCGTGCATTTTTTGCGATAAGATCTCTTGGGAGCTTGCAAATTATCTTTACCTGAGAGCCTCGGAACCTACGAGAAAGGAATGCGTCGGAAACTGTGCCTGCTTTCAAAGCTCTTGCGATTATTTGAAGCCTTTGGTGAGCTTTGATGAAGCTAAATCGTGAATGAGTGCGATGCGAATGGTGGGTATGAGGCATGAGGGTTGCCGTAGCCAACATCTACTTGAGTGATAATATTCGTGGGGCAGGATATCTATAAGAACAGACCCATGCTAATTTACACCGCCCCCACCACCTCTCCGTGACCTTAGTTGCGATCTGACCTCCACTTCAGTCCACAATCCTTATCAGCCGCTCCGGCAACACACGCAGAAGGCCCAAAATCTGAATGGCATCGCCCTGATCTTCAAAACGGAGCCTTGTCTGGAAGGCCCCACACACGACCAAGTTCATTATAATAATTTCCTTCAATTATCAATGTAAAACACCTCCAATTGTAATTGTGAACCTACCCCTCCTGAATCTCACTCTATAACCAACAAGAACCTTTTGATATTGATATGTACAATTTAGTCTCACGGGTGTAACTTAAACCATTTCTTCTTCTTCTTTTTCTTCTTTTTCTTCTTCTTCTTCTTCTTCTTATTATTATTATTATTATTATTATTATTATTATTATTATTATTATTATTATCATTATTATTATCATTATTAAAATTATTATTATTATTATTATTACTATTATTATTATTATTATTATTATTATTATTATCATTATTATTATTATTATTATTATTATTATTATTATTATTATTATTATTATTATTATTATTATTTTTATTATATCATTATTATTTCACCCACCCACCTACCTACCCACTAACACACACACACACACACACACACGCACGCACACACACATACTTACATGTAATAGTATACTTACAGCATATAATGATTAGAGATGAACCCTTTAACAGAACGATCCTGGCCACTCAGTACGGTGGACATGCTCCGTATGGAAAAAATGCCTTTCTTGTATTTAAATATATTTGAGCTTAGGCAACTGCCATTGAATATGTAGTTATTACCACGATCAATTTTGTTTTACACTCATAATTACATAATTTGTCAATGTCAAAGGATTTACGTCGTACTCATTTGCTCTGGTGTCATACATAGATATAGGCGTGTTTCACTTGATGCATGGATAATATCCAATTATTGAATTCCTTAGAGATCCTTGCTTATATCAATTGTCTGTCCTTTACGACTGATATAATATAGTTCATCATCAATTGAATACGTGTTAGATTATACATTTGCAGCTAAATGCATTCACAGATGAATGCAACTATGTTTTCATTTATCTATTTATTGACAATTCTTTAATTATTTGATACAAAAAAAAAAAATCTTTCAAAGTATATTTTGTGCAATTGACAAATTATGATGCATGAAGTGCGATAAGTTAATTTTTCAATAACGCCGTACGAATAACTAATCACACACACACACACAGATATATATATATATATATATATATATATATATATATATATATATATATATATATATATATATATATATATATATATATATATATATATATATATATATATATATATATATATATATATATATATATATACGAGTCTCTCCTTTCTGTTAGTGGCATTTGAAGTTTTCGATCGCGTAGTCCTTGTCATGCCTATGTAAGTTCGAGGTCTACAGTCGTCAACAATGTAGTTGTACTTTTCTACTGCCCAGGATTTGGCCACTATTTTGAAAAATGGCAGCCGAATTTTTTTTTTTTTTTTTTTCTATATCGCTTAAGACTAATTCTTGAAGGAAATGTCTCGATATATAAGAAAAAAGTCTACATACAATTCTCGCCAGAAAATATTTCATAAGTATTTCTAGTATGTTTTTGACGAAAGAGGTCCAAAAATGTCTGCACCAGTTTATTTATCTATTTATTTATTTATTTTTTTTTTTTCCATTCCCTATGTTACCAAATATAACGTAGAAAATTGTCTTCCAAGAGTCTTTCCTCCTTTATTCTGATTTGTAGAATATGTTGACGACACAGGAAGTGAAAGTGAAGGTTCTGTTTATTCAATTGTGTGTTGTTTTTGCTTCTGGCACTAGTAAGTTTTGCTAACGTTGTATCAGTGGGATTACCACAGTACTTTTCATCAGTATTTAAGTCAGAGTTTGAATATAACACATATCATAAAGCATTTTAATCGATGCCTTTATACAAGTACGAATGGCTGTCGATGCAAGCTTTCAGGCATTCGCGGGATATAATGTTGAATACATCTGAAGGAGTAGGTTCTTTATGTGTGGTGATTGGAGTCAGTCCCTTTGCATTCACATTTTAAAACATTGATTCAAGAACTGCGAGAAGATTGTTTTGTGAAAATGAAAGTCAAACGAGGCCTGGGAACGATTAGGAAGAAGGTTGTTGATGCCCGACACCTCATGCAGTGTTTGAAGGAGTACCACGACGATATAGGCCGATCTAAAGTAGGATCATTAGTAGGAGTGGCACACTGAATATTTAACTTGTTGTGTAAAGTGTTGAACCCATAAATGGTAAAGATATTTACATCATTTACATCATCATTTACGTATTGTGTAAATGACTCGTATCGGGCTTCCTGTCTGAATGATGCAAAGCAGAAACCTAAAGAAATGCTGCCTCATCATATGAAGCCCAATCACAAGGAAGAGAAAACATTCAGTAGATATGTATCATCAGTAGATATGTATCATTCATTCTTATCATTATATATATATATATATATATATATATATATATATATATATATATATATATATATATATATATATATATATATATATATATATATATATATATATATATATATATATATATATATATATATATATTTTTTTTTTTTTTTATATATATATAAAGGACACTGGCCAAGGGCTACAAAAATCTAATGAAAAAAAAAATGCCCACTAAAATGCCAGTCCCATAAAAGGGTCAAAGCAGTAGTCAAAAATTGGTGGATAAGTGTCTTGGAACCTCCCTCTTCAAGGAATTTAAGTCATAGGAAGGTGGAAATACAGAAGCAGGCAGGGAGTTCCAGAGTTTACCAGTGAAAGGGATGAATGACTGAGAATACTGGCTAACTCTTGCGTTAGAGAGGTGGACAGAATAGGGGTGAGAGAAAGAAGTAAGTCTTGTGCAGCGAGGCCGCGGAAGCAGGGGAGGCATGCAGTTAGCAAGATCAGAAGAGCAGTTAGCATGAAAATAGCGGTAGAAGACAGCTAGATATGCAACATTACGGCGGTGAGAGAGTTAGTTAGAGGTCAGTTAGAGGAGAAGAATTGATGAGATGAAAAGCTTTTGATTGCACCCTGTCAAGATGAGCATTATGAGTGGAGCCCCCCCCAGACATGTGAAGCATACTCCATACATGGACGGATAAGGCCTTTGTACAGAGTTAGCAGCTGGGGGGGTGAGAAAAACTGGCGGAAACGTCTCAGAATACCTAACTTCATAGAAGCTGTTTTAGCTAGAGATGAGATGTGAAGTTTCCAGTTCAGATTATAAGTAAAGGACAGATCGAGGATGTTCAGTGTAGAAGAGGGGGACAGTTGAGTGTCAATGAAGAAGAGGGGATAGTTGTCTGGAAGGTTGTGTCGAGTTGATAGATGGAGGAATTCAGTTTTTGAAGCATTGAACAATACCAAGTTTGCTCTGCCCCAATCAGAAATTTTAGAAAGATCGGAAGTCAGGCGTTCTGTGGCTTCCCTGCGTGATATGTTTACCTCCTGAAGGGTTGGACGTCTATGAAAAGACATGGAAAAGTGCAGGGTGGTATCATCAACGTAGGAGTGGATACGACAAGAAGTTTGGTTTAGAAGATCATTAATGAATAATAAGAAGAGAGTGGGTGACAGGACAGAACCCTGAGGAACACCACTGTTAATAGATTTAGGAGAAGAACAGTGACCGTCTACCACAGCAGCAATAGAACGGTCAGAAAGGAAACTTGATATGAAGTTACAGAGAGAAGGATAGAAATCGTAGGAGGGTAGTTTGGAAATCAAAGCTTTGTGCCAGACTCTATCAAAAGCTTTTTATATGTCCAAGGCAACAGCAAAAGTTTCACCAAAATCTCTAAAAGAGGATAACCAAGACTCAGTAAGGAAAGCCAGAAGATCACCAGTAGAGCGGCCTTGACGGAACCCATACTGGCGATCAGATAGAAGGTTGTGAAGTGATAGATGTTTAAGAATCTTCCTGTTGAGGATAGATTCAAAAACTTTAGATAGGCAGGAAATTAAAGCAATAGGACGGTAGTTTGAGGGATTAGAACGGTCACCCTTTTTAGGAACAGGTTGAATGTACGCAAACTTCCAGCAAGAAGAAAAGGTAGATGTTGACAGACAGAGCTGAAAGAGTTTAACTAGGCAAGGTGCATGCACGGAGGCACAGTTTCGGAGAACAATAGGAGGGACCCCATCAGGTCCATAAGCCTTCCGAGGGTTTAGGCCAGCGAGGGCATGGAAAACATCATTGCGAAGAATTTTAATAGGTGGCATGAAGTAGTCAGAGGGTGGAGGAGAGGGAGGAACAAGCCCAGAATCGTCCAAGGTAGAGTTTTTAGCAAAGGTTTGAGCAAAGAGTTCAGCTTTAGAAATAGATGTGATAGCAGTGGTGCCATCTGGTTGAAGTAGAGGAAGGAAAGAAGAAGAAGCAAAGTTATTGGAGATATTTTTGGCTAGATGTCAGAAATCACGAGGGGAGTTAGATCTTGAAAGGTTTTGACATTTTCTGTTAATAAAGGAGTTTTTGGCTAGTTGGAGAACAGACTTAGCATGGTTCCGGGCAGAAATATAAAGTGCATGAGATTCTGATGATGGAAGGCTTAAGTATCTTTTGTGGGCCACCTCTCTATCATGTATAGCACGAGAACAAGCTGTGTTAAACCAAGGTTTATAAGGTTTAGGACGAGAAAAAGAGTGAGGAATGTATGCCTCCATGCCAGACACTATCACCTCTGTTATGCGCTCAGCACACAAAGACGGGTCTCTGACACGGAAGCAGTAGCCATTCCAAGGAAAATCAACAAAATACCTCCTCAGGTCCCCCAACTAGCAGAGGCAAAACGCCAGAGGCACCTTCGCTTAGGAGGATCCTGAGGAGGGACTGGAGTGATAGGACAAGATAAAGATATGAGATTGTGATCGGAGGAGCCCAATGGAGAAGAGAGGGTGACAGCATAAGCAGAAGGATTAGAGGTCAGGAAAAGGTCATGAATGTTGGGCGTATCTCCAAGACGGTCAGGAATACGAGTAGGGTGTTGCACCAATTGCTCTAGGTCATGGAGGATAGCAAAGTTGTAGGCTAGTTAATCAGGATGGTCAGTGAAGGGAGAGCAAAGCCAAAGCTGGTGGTGAACATTGAAATCTCCAAGAATGGAGATCTCTGCAAAAGGGAAGAGGGTCAGAATGTGTTCCACTTTGAAAGTTAAGTAGTCAAAGAATTTCTTATAGTCAGAGGAGTTAGGAAAGGTATACAGCACAGATAAATTTAGTATGAGAGTGACTCTGTAGTCGTAGCCAGATAGTGGAAAACTCGGAAGATATAAGAGCGTGGGCACGAGAGCAGGTTAAGTCATTGCGCACATAAACGTAGCATCAGTTTTAGGATAGAAAATGAGGATAGAGAAAATAGGAGGGAACAGAAAAGGGGCTACTGTCAGTTGCCTCAGACACCTGAGTTTCAGTGAGGAAAAGAAGATGAGAAGAAGAGAAGAGGTGGTGTTCTACAGATTGAAAATTAGATCTTAGACCGCGAATGTTGCAGAAGTTAATGAAGAAAAAGTTGAGGGGGGTGTCAAGACACTTAGGGTCGTCGACAGAAAGGCAGTTCGACCTGGGGACATTTATGGTCCCCTCCCCAGATGGGGACTCCGTGGCTGGTGTAGGAGTCGCCATGATGATTTTAAACTTTTTGAGTGAAGGGTGTGTGTGTTATTAGGTGCTTGTAGTTTTGTGTGGAGGAAGAGAGTTGTCTTTAGAGGGCAGGCTGTGACTGCCCCCTTGTGTCGTGAGACACAAAGGGAAACGTTCAGTGAGGTCTCAGCTGGGTTTAATGATAAGTTCACAACACCCCTGAACAGTGCTTTAGACCTCACTGGGAGTAATTATCGTTTCGGCAGGTGTGTACTGCCTCCTCCTCCAAGGAGGATGATATATATATATATATATATATATATATATATATATATATATATATATATATATATATATATATATATATATATATATATATATATATATATATATATATATATATATATATATATATATATATATATATATATATATATATATATATATATATATATATATATATATATATATATATATATATATATATATATATATATATATATATATATATATATATATACATATACATATATATATATATATATATATATATATATATATATATATATATATATATATATATATATATATATATATATATATATATATATATATATATATATATATATATATATATATATATATATATATATATACACACACACACACACACACACACACTTGCCGAAACCATAATTACTCCCAGTGAGGTCTAAATCACTGTTCACGGGGTGCTGTGAACTTATCATTAAACCCAGCTGTGACCTCACTGAACGTTTCCCTTTATGTCTCACAACACAAGGGGGCAGTCACAGCCTGCCCTCTAAAGACAACTCTCTTCCTCCACACAAAACTACAAGCACCTAATAACACGCACCCTACACTCAAAAATTTTTAAATCATCATGGCGACTCCTACACCAGCGTCAGAGTCCCTGTCTAGGGAGGGGACCATAAATGTCCCCAGGTCGAACTGCCTTTCTGTCGACGACCCTAAGTGTCTTGACACCCCCCTCAACTTTTTCTTCATTAAATTCTGCAACATTCGCGGTCTAAGATCTAATTTTCAATCTGTAGAACACTACCTCTTCTCTTCTTCTCATCTTCTTTTCCTCACTGAAACTCAGGTGTCTGAGGCAACTGACAGTAGCCCCTTTTCTGTTCCCTCCTTTTTTCTCTATCCTCATTTTCTATCCTAAGGCTGATGCTGCGTTTATGTGCGCAATGACTTAACCTGCTCTCGTGCCCACGCTCTTGAATCTTCCGAGTTTTCCACCATCTGGCTGCGACTACAGAGTCACTCTCATACTAAATTAATTTTTTTTTTTATTTTATCTGTGCTGTATACCTCTCACCTAACTCCTCTGACTATAAGAAATTCTTTGACTACTTAACTTCCAAAGTGGAGTACATTCTGACCCTCTTCCCTTTTGCAGACATCTCCATTCTTGGAGACTTTAATGTTTACCACTAGCTTTGGCTTTCCTCTCCCTTCACTGACCATCCTGGTTAACTAGCCTATAACTTTGCTATCCTCCACGACCTACAGCAATTGGTGCAACACCCTACTCGTATTCCTGACCGTCTTGGAGATACGCCCAACATTCTTGATCTTTTCCTGTCCTCTAATCTTTGTGTGTATGTTGTCACCCTTTCTTCTCCGTTGGGCTCCTCCGATCACAGTCATATATCTTTATCTTGTCCTATCGCTCCAATCCCTCCTCAGGATCCCCCTAAGCGAAGGTGCCTCTGGCGTTTTGCCTCTGCTAGTTGGAGGGACCTGAGGAGGCATTTTCCTGATTTTCCTTGGAATGACTACTGCTTCCGTGTCAGAAACCCGTCTTTGTGTGCTGAGCGCATAACAAAGGTGATAGTGTCTGGCATGGAGGCATACATTCCTCACTTTTTTCTTGTCCTAAACCTTCTAAACCTTGGTTTAACACAGCTTGTTCTCGTGCTATACATGATAGAGAGGTGGCCCACAAAAGGTACTTAAGCCTTCCATCACTTGAATCTCTTGCACTTTATATTTCTGCCCGGAACCATGCCAAGTCTGTTCTCCAACTAGCCAAAAACTCCTTCATTAACAGAAAATGTCAAAACTTTCAAGATCTAACTCCCCTCGTGACTTCTGGCATTTAGCCAAAAATATCTCCAATAACTTTGCTTCTTCTTTCCCTCCTCTATTTCAACCAGATGGCACCACTAATATCACATCTGTTTCTAAAGCTGAACTCTTCGCTCAAACCTTTGGACGATTCTGGGCTTTTTCTCCCTCTCCTCCAACCTCTGACTACTTCATGCCACCTATTAAAATTCTTCGCAATGATGTTTCCCATGCCCTCTCTGGCCTAAACCCTCGAAAGACTTATGGATCTGATAGGGTCCCTCCTATTGTTCTCCGAAACTGTGCCTCCGTGCTTGCACCTTACCTAGTCAGCTCTGTCTGTCAACATCTACCTTTCCTTCTTACTGGAAGTTTGCGTACATTCAACCTGTTCCTAAAAAGGGTGACCGTTCTAATCCCTCAAACTACCGTCCTATTGCTTTAATTTCCTGCCTATCTAAAGTTTTTGAATCTATCCTCAACAGAAAGCTTCTTAAACATCTATCACTTCACAATCTTCTATCTGACCGCCTGTATGGGTTCCATCAAGGCCGCTCTACTGGTGATCTTCTGGCTTTCCTTACTGAGTCTTGGTCATCCTCTTTTAGAGATTTTGGTGAAACTTTTGCTGTTGCCTTGGACATATAAAAAGCTTTTGCTAGAGTCTGGCACAAAGCTTTGATTTCCAAACTACCCTCCTATGGTTTCTATCCTTCTCTCCGTAACTTCATCTCAAGTTTCCTTTTTGACCGTTCTATTGCTGCTGTGGTAGACGGTCACTGTTCTTCTTCTAAATCTTTTAACAGTGGTGTTCCTCAGGGTTCTGTCCTGTCACCCACTCTCTTCTTATTATTCATTAATGATCTTCTAAACCAAACTTCTTGTCGTATCCACTCCTACGCTGATGACACCACCCTGCACTTTTCCACGTCTTTTCATAGACGTCCAACCCTTCAGGAGATAAACATTTAACGCAGGGAAGCCACAGAACGCTTGACTTCTGATCTTTCTAAAATTTCTGACTGGGGCAGAGGCAATTTGGCATTTTTCAATGCCTCAAAAACTCAATTCTTCCATCTATCAACTCGACACAACCTTCCAGACAACTATCCCCTCTTCTTCAATGACACTCAACTGTTCCCCTCTTCTACACTGAACATCCTCGGTCTGTCTTTTACTTATAATCTGAACAGGAAACTTCACATCTCATCTCTAGCTAAAACAGCTTTTATGAAGTTAGACGTTCTGAGACGTCTCCGCCAGTTTTTCTCACCCCCCGGCTGCTAACTCTGTACAAGGGCCTTATCCGTCCATGTATGGAGTATGCTTCACATGTCTGGGGGCTTCCACTCATACTGCTCTTCTAGACACGGTGGAATCAAAAGCTTTTCGTCTCATCAACTCCTCTCCTCTAACTGACTGTCTTCAGCCTCTTTCTCACCGCCGCTATGTTGCATATCTAGCTGTCTTCTACCGCTATTTTCATGCTAACTGCTCTTCTGATCTTGCTAACTGCATGCCTCCCCTGCTTCCGCGGCCTCGCTGCACAAGACTTTCTTTTTTCTCTCAACCCTATTCTGTCCACCTCCCTAACGCAAGAGTTAACCAGTATTCGCAATCATTCATTCCTTTCTCTGTTAAACTCTGGAACTTCTTGCCTGTTCCTGTATTTCCACCTTCCTATGACTTGAATTCCTTCAAGAGGGAGGTTTCAAGACACTTATTCATCAATTTTAGACCACTGCTTTGACCCTTATATGGGAGTGGCATTTCAGTGAGCATATTTTTTATTGGATACTTGTTGCCCTTGGACAGCTTCCTTCCTACATAAAAAACAGTATATATATATATATATATATATATATATATATATATATATATATATATATATATATATATATATATATATATATATATATATATATATATATATATATATATATATATATATATATATATATATATATATATATATATATATATATATATATATATATATATATATATATATATATATATATATATATATATATATATATATATATATATATATATATATATATATATATATATATATATATATATATATATATATATATATATATATATATATATATATATATATATATATATATATATATATATATATATATATAACTTATAATATATTATAATTATAGTATATTTAACGCACATACAAACACGCACACATATTCCACTCACACACACACACACACACACACACACACACACACACACACACACACACACACACACACACACACACGGAAAGAGAGAGAGAGAGAGAGAGAGAGAGAGAGAGAGAGAGAGAGAGAGAGAGAGAGAGAGAGAGAGAGAGAGAGAGAGAGAGAGAGAGAGAGAGAGAGAGATGTGCTGGTTGAAAAAAAAAAAAAAAAAAAAAGTAATTATGGGCTAACAGGCAGCAAGATTATTTTCACTGAAATCTCAAATATAATTTTCAACTTTTTGTTTCTTCCCCATAATCGTCAGTAACTGAAAGTTGCAAAGGTAAATGTGACTCTCCCCACAGAATGTGATTCAGTTACCGAACTCATCTTTGTTCCTGGAGAAAAGATCGGCATGGCATTTATAATATATTAAAGACAATGTTTTATGTAGCAGACGCGCGGACAGTCTTTATTCCTCTTACCATTCTAGATCCATAAATG